>NC_090763.1:54462168-54467168 GCF_036898095.1 Palaemon carinicauda
CCTAAATATGCATAGTCAGAGGAACAGAAATTTATCATCCTTTTTTCCTTTCTTCTCGAAGATTCATTGCGCAGCGATCTGTGAGCTCGAGAAATCCTGCCAGGGATTCTGCTACAACGAAATCTCAATATGCTGTAGGATCTTCAGCATCTTACTCGAAGAAGCTAATGAGACAGCAGTAGATAACGTTGGTTTCTCTATGTATTGGTCAGGTAAGTGTGACTAGGACAACTGTGCGATTACAACTTTGATGATAGGAGTGCAAAATCGTCTGCAATTTCATTCTTTCATTTTATGGCCAGTCTTCACACACATACACACACATGCACACACACATATACATACACACACACACACACACATATATATATATATATATATGTATAATGTAAATGATCTCTTTGAGTAAACAGAAATCTTTGATACTCAAATTTCTTGTCAGAACGAAGGAGCTCTCAATTTTTCATCTTAGGTTTTTTATTAATGCATAATCTACAAAAGAGCAAATTTACGCTCTCTCTCTATCTCTCACTCTCTCTCTCTCTCTCTCTCTCTCTCTCTCTCTCTCTCTCTCTCTCTCTCTCTCTCTCTCTCTCTCTCTCTCTCTCTCTCTCTCTCTTTCTCTCTCTCTCTTTCAACTTGAACTTTTTTTCAGATCTCTCTCTCTCTCTCTCTCTCTCTCTCTCTCTCTCTCTCTCTCATGCACACACACACACAGTTATACAACGTCAAAAATTGAATAAATCTCTTTTCCCCTCAACTTCAACTTCAACTTTTTTTTTTCAGATTACGATGGCCAAACCAGGTACGGTCAACTGTTGTATTATTACCAAAGTTATCCAAAACATTTTCCTGGGGCATGGACAGGATGTGAAGATGGAGGAGGCAAACTGGCTGTACCTACGGTAAATACTTTCTATTTACTCGTCTGTTTTTATCAGCTGGTTTCATTCTCTAAAAGTCATCATTACACATGATTTTCAACCGTACACATTCTTCTGATTTGCAGTGGCCTACCGTATTTAACGTGATTCTCTGCATAGGCCTTAGGCTTTAGATTAACTTAGTCCCATCCAATAGTGCTTAAGAACAGGAATCAAACTTCACCTAAATTCCGATTGGAATCCATCTCTGATTCTCATTGGTTAGAAAAGACACTAGTTATTGGGATATATATATATATATATATATATATATATATATATATATATATATATATATATATACATATATATAAATATATATATATATATATATATATATATATATATATATATGTATATATATATATATATATATATATATATATATATATATATATATATATATATATATATATATATATATATTCAAATAAGCCATATATATTTTTGATACCTTAATGTCTGGATTCTCTTAATGACCTCTGGATCAGAGCCCCAGGCGAAATCACACAAAGACAAGAGCTTGGCTCCGGCCGGGAATCGAACCCTGGTCGGCAAGCTTGTACAGACAGTGACTAACCCCCGGCCGGAGCCAAGCTCTTGTCTTTGTGTGATTTCGCCTGGGGCTCTGATCCCGAGGTCGTTAAGAGAATCCAGACATTAATGTATCAAAAATATATATGCCTTATTTGAATATGAAAAACACGTAAAAATGTGCAAAATTTATCATATATATATATATATATATATATATATATATATATATATATATATATATATATATATATATATATATTATACAGTATATATTATTTATATATATTGCGGTGTACACACACACACACACACACACACATATATATATATATATATATATATATATATATATATATATATATATATATGTGTGTGTGTGTGTGTGGGGGGGGGGGGGGGCATGTACCTGCGTGTGTGTGTGTTTGTCTTTATAAGCGCATATATCAATGCATATGAATATGTGATTGCAAAGAAGTCATTTAATTAAATCATAACCGTTATTCATTAGGTCAGATGCCTTTGACAATGCTACTTTCTCCTTCTTACAAATCCTTCTGAAACTTGAAACTGGGACAGAGTCTCCTTCTTACAAATCCTTCTGAAACTTGAAACTGGGACAGAGTCTCCTTCTTACAAATCCTTCTGAAACTTGAAACTGGGACAGAGTCACCTTCTTACAAATCCTTCTGAAACTTGAAACTGGGACAGAGTCTCCTTCTTACAAATCCTTCTGAAACTTGAAACTGGGACAGAGTCTCCTTCTTACAAATCCTTCTGAAACTTGAAACTGTGACAGAATCTCCTTCTTACAAATCCTTCTGAAACTTGAAACTGGGACAGAGTCTCCTTCTTACAAATCCTTCTGAAACTTGAAACTAGGACAGAGTCTCCTTCTTACAAATCCTTCTGAAACTTGAAACTAGGACAGAGTCTCCTTCTTACAAATCCTTCTGAAACTTGAAACTGGGACAGGGTTTTGCCATGGAGGAACTTTTTATGGCAAAGAACGTCTTACAGGTGATATTTTTTTTTTTTTTTCAAGAGTCAAGCTGAGAATGAGCTCATCGGTTCACTAAGTCCTGGAAATGACACCTGGATTGGCATAAACCTGTTTCCCGACGGTTATTGGGTCAACATAATGATAGGTAAGTGAAATGCATGTTTGATTATTTGTAATTCACCCAATGAGCCCTTGAATTAGTCATCCATCTTGTTTTATTGTTATTATTGTTATCATTATTATTATTATTATTATTATTATTATTATTATTATTATTATTATTATTAGCCAAGCTACAACCCTAGTTGGAAAAGCAAGATGCTATAAGCCCAAGGGCTCCAACAGGGAAAAATAGCCCGGTGAGGAAAGGAAATAAGGAAATAAATAAATGATGAGAATAAATTAACAATATATCATTCTAAAAACAGTAACAGCGTCAAAACAGATATGTCCTATATAAACTATTAGCAACGTCAAAAACAGATATGTCATATATAAACTATAAAAAGACTCATGTCAGCCTGGTCAACATAAAAACATTTGCTCCAACTTTGAACTTTTGAAGTTCTACTGATTCAACCACCCGATTAGGAAGATCATTCCACAACTTGGTAACAGCTGGAATAAAACTTCTAGAATACTGTGTAGTATTGAGGCTCATGATGGAGAAGGCCTGGCTATTAGAATTAACTGCCTGCCTAGTATTACGAACAGGATAGAATTGTCCAGGGAGATCTGGTGAGGGTGTTCTAAAGAGAAAAAAACTTTAAATTGTACCCATGCCCACAGAGACATGTACCAACCGTGTTTCACACATTTGTACATAATTCGTTTTCACCAATGTGACAGCGCCGAGTAAAGTTGTGAACTCAGTCGTTTCCAACCTGCCTTTGAGTTCACAACCTTACTCAGCGCCGTCACATTGGTGAAAAGGAATTATGTACAATTGTGTGAAACACGGTTGGTACAGACTCTTCGGTACAATCTTTGCTAAGAACGATTTCTTTCACCTACAAAAAGACGAGAATGTAATATTATTAACAATAGCTTGTTGAGATTAAGCTGGTCTTTCGAAAGTTAGGAATATATAAAGAGATAATTATCCAGTGCTTTTTTATGTCTTGATAAACATTTAGTGATCTGCTGGTTGTAGGCAATGATATAACTGATATTTTTTGCTTATGTTTTAATCATTTAGTGATCAGGCGGTTGTAGGCAATGATATAACTGATCTTTTTTGTTTATGTTTTGATAAATATTTAGAGATCTGAATACTTTAGGCAAAGATAAAACTGATCTTTTCTATGTTTTGATAAACATTTAGTGATCTGACGGTTGCAGGCAAAGATATAACTGATCTTTTTTGTTTATGTTCTGATAAACATTTAGTGATCTGACGATTTTAGGCAATGATATAACTGATCTTTTTCGTTTATGTTTTGATAAACATTTATTGATCTGAGGGTTGTAGGCAAAGCTATAACTGATCTTTTTTGTTCATTCTTTGAAAAACATTTAGTGATCTAACGGTTGTAGGCAAAGATATAACTGATGTTCGTTCTGTGCTAGGAAAAGGGCGATCCAGGCACCTGCTGAAAATAGCCCAGTGAGGAAAGGAAATAGTTGAAAAAATATAAAAATTAGCTTACTCTGCATGGTATATAAATAATTAATCTGCCATATCTTTTTCCTGTCTAGACCCAATTTTCCCGATCAACTACTCAAACTGGAGAGATGATTCGATTCAGGGCCAGGGAAGTACTAACAACATTACTTGCGCCATCGTCGACAACGACCTTTTTTGGGTTGCTAAAAATTGCCTTGAAGAAAACAGCTATGTATGTCAAAAACCAATTGATTGAGAGGTCTATAGTCAATTTCTTTTAGCGATGCAGATTTGCACCGACTCGCAGCGGAGCCCTTTTTGCTCGGAAAAGTTTCCTGATCGCTGATTGGTTGGACGAGATAATTCTAACCAATCAGCGATTAGGAAACTTTTTGCGAGCTAAAAGGGCACCGCTGCGAGTCGGAGCAAATCTGCCTCGATAAAAGAAATGGACTATACATATCTGTTGCTTCTCTCTCTCTCTCTCTCTCTCTCTCTCTCTCTCTCTCTCTCTCTCTCTCTCTCTCTCTCTCTCTCTTTACTTTTATGATAAATTAGTGTACAAAACCCGTCAGAATGACGGCTAAATATCTAAGTAGATATGCATGCACACGAGCACATATGCGCACATGCGCGCGCATATATACACACACACACACACACACACATATATATATATATATATATATATATATATATATATATATATATATATATGTATATATATATATATATGTATATATATATACCCCCACTGTATATATGCAGTATATATATATATATATATATATATATATATATATATATATATATATATATATATATATATATATATATATATGTATATATATACTCCCACTGTATATATGCAGTATATATATATATATATATATATATATATATATATATATATATATATATATATATATATATA
>NC_090763.1:54489668-54494668 GCF_036898095.1 Palaemon carinicauda
ATACCATTGTCTTGGGCATGGAGAAACATGTGTATTGTGTGTGTGTGTGTGTGTGTGTGTGTGTGAGTGGGTGGGTGGGTGGGTGCCCGGCAAAATGCTTGAAATCAATTGTTCGAAATCAAAACTCTCGAAATCAATTGGTCGAAAAATTATTCCTCGAACTATCAATACCAGATTTCGAGCAATTAATAGTTCAAGAAATAATTTTTCGAACAATTGATTTCGAGAATTGTTTTCGAGCAATTGATTATGAGTAATTTATCTGGAATCGTGTATGTGTGTGTGTGTGTGTGTGTGTGTGTGTGTGTATGTATGCAAGAGAGGTTTTAGTGATTGTACATATAAGACTTTGCATGACTTTATTCGTCAGTTTTGTTTACCATTTCTAGAATACTCTGACGACGCTATATGAAGTTAATTATGGAATATCACTGATTCTGATTTCCTTTCCTTACTGGGCTATTTTCCCTATTGGAGCCCTTAGGCTTATATCATCCTGCTTTTCCAACTAGGGTTGTGACTTAGGTAGTAGTAGTAGTAATAATAATAATAATAATAATAATAATAATAATAATAATAATAATAGTAATAATAATAATAATAACAATAACAATAACAATAACAATAATAATAATAATAATAATAATAATAATAATAATAATAATAATAATAATAATAATAATAATAAACAAGACGATATTTGTGCAATTCCCTCCAAAGGAAACGAAGAATAATATTTCCAGCTTTTACCACCAGCCCACCTGTTCCTAATGCTCAATTGGCACTGACCTCGTCTTCATTCTATAAGCAGTCAACAGCTATCAATCAATCATAAAATATCAGCAAAATAGTCAGTCAAGTTATCAATAGGATTCCACAATGCTCTATAAAATCAAGCAATCATTACAATCATGCAATCAGGCAATCATTTGCTGCAAATGATCAGGGCTGAAGGGATTGATTGCACCTTTTAAAAACTCCATCATTGTTAAAAGATTTTCAGTAAAGACAAAATCTAAGGAATGGAACAATGGCCTTTACTTTCAACACCCAGCAAACGAAAGTATAAGTAAAATGTGAGCTCGCTTTAAAAGAAATAAGATTAGGATAAGTGATTCGTTCATCTTTTTAAAGGCAAATTAGGATATCTTAAAATAAAATAAAATCCTCCTTTTCTATAAAAAAAATTATCATTTATAGTCAATTCTTTTTAGCGAGGCAGATTTGCACCGACTCGCAGGGGTGCCCTTTTAGCTCGGAAAAGTTTCCTGATCGCTGATTAGTTGGGCAAGATCATTCAAACCAATCAGAGAGCAGGAAACTTTTCCGAGCTAATAGGGCACCGCTGCGAGTCGGGGCAAATGCGCCTCATTAAAAAGAATTGAGTATAGTAGTTCGATCACATTACCTTCACATTGCTACCTTATATTAGATGCTAAATTATATTAGACATGTTAAGTGGTAAAAAATGTATATACGCATTAGTTTGATCTTTATATTATTATTATTATTATTACTAGCCAAGCTACAACCCTAGTTGGAAAAAGCAAGATGCTCTAACCCCAAGGGCTACAACAGGGAAAAATAGCCCAGTGAGGAAAGGAAATAAGGAAATAAATTAATGACGAGAACAAATTAACAATAAATCATTCTAAAAACAGTAACAACGTCAAAACAGATATGTCATATATAAACTATAAAAAGACTTATGTCAGCCTGTTGTGATAAGTTGATAAACATTCCTGCCAATATCTCTCTCTCTCTCTCTCTCTCTCTCTCTCTCTCTCTCTCTCTCTCTCTCTCTCTCTCTCTCTCTCCTAAAGGAAGCCAAAATGAATCAAGAATTTGCTAGAATCTGGGATTATAAATTGCAAGGTTATTGCTTTTGACATTTTTCCTCCACCATCATATATTCAAATCTGTCATCCTGAAGAGACAGCTGTCAAAAATGAGCATTGAGATTCAAGGGAACACTCAAGTGTACTTACGTGCTTCGGTAATGAAGGACTCCTATCTTTGATTGATATTGGAACGTATATCACTTTATCTTTGACGTTTTGTATATTTCAAACTTGTGTTTAAGGGCTGCTAGTTTCTCGTCTTAAATTGTCATTACTAAAAAGGATAAAGTTCGTTTAAAAACTTCTATATTTTTTCAAATGTATCAGATGAAAATTAACTGAAGAACTCCTATCTTTGATTGATATTGGAACGTATATCACTTTATGATCATTGACGTTTTGCATATTTCGAACTTTGTCTCAAATTGCGATTACTAAAAAGCATAAAGTTCGTTTAAAAACCTCTATATTTTTTCAGATGTATCAGATGAAAATTAACTGAAGGACTCCTATCCTTGATTGATATTGGAACGTATATCACTTTATCTTTGACGTTTTGAATATTTCGAACTTGTGTTTAAGGGCTGCTAGTCTCTCGTCTCAAATTGCGATTACTAAAAAGCATAAAGTTCGTTTAAAAATTCTATATTTTTTCAAATGTATCAGATGAAAATTAACTGAAGGACTTCTATCTTTGATTGATATTGGAACGTATATCACTTTATCTTTGACGTTTTGTATATTTCGAACTTGTGTTTAAGGGCTACTAGTCTCTCGTCTTAAATTGCGATTACTAAAAAGCATAAAGTTCGTTAAAAAATTTCTATATTTTTTCAAATGTATCAGATGAAAATTAACTGAAGGACTCCTATCTTTGATTGATATTGGAACGTATATCACTTTATCTTTGACGTTTTGTATATTTCGAACCTGTGTTTAAGGGCTGTGAGTTTCTCGTCTCAAATTGCGATTACTAAAAGCATAAAGTTCGTTTAAAAACTTCTATATTTTTTCAAATGTATCACATGAAAATTAACTGAAGGATTCCTATCTTTGATTGATATTGGAACGTATATCACTTTATGATCATTGACGTTTTGTATATTTCGAACCTGTGTTTAAGGACTGAGAGTTTTTGTTTCAAATTGCGATTACTAAAATGCATAAAGTTCGTTTAAAAACTTCTATATTTTTTCAAATGTATCAGATGAAAATTAACCGAAGGACTCCTATCTTTGATTGATATTGGAACGTATATCACTTAATCTTTGACGTTTTGTATATTTCGAAACTGTGTTTAATGGCTGCTAGTCTCTCGTCTTAAATTGCTATTACGAAAAAGCATAAATATCGTTTAAAAACTTCTATATTTTTTTCAAATTTATTAGATGAAAATTAACTGAAGTACCCCTATCTTTGATTGATATTGGAACGTATATCACTCTATGATCATAGACGTTTTGTATATTTCGAACGTGTGTTTAAGGGCTGCTAGTCTCTCGTCTTAAATTGCGATTACTAAAAAGCATAAAGTTCGTTTAAAAACTTCTATATTTTCTCAAATGTATCAGATGAAAATTAACTGAAGGACTCCTATCTTTGATTGATATTGGAACGTATATCACTTTATCTTTGACGTTTTGTATATTTCGAACTTGTGTTTAAGGGCTGCTAGTCTCTCGTCTCAAATTGCGATTTCTAAAAAGCTTAAAGTTCGTTTAAAAACTTCTATATTTTTTCAAATGTATCAGAGGAAAATTAACTGATTGATTAGAGATGCGTTATATGTATGCAAACAATACATACCCAGTGCATCTTCCTTGACTTTTGCATCTTTCGAACCTATGTTTAAGGACTGAGTTCTCTTGCTTAAGGGTACACTCGGGCTCACTGTTCTATCTTGTTTCTCTTCCTCTTGTTTTGATAAAGTTTTCATAGTTTATATAGGAAATATTTATTTAAATGTCATTGTTCTTGAAATATATTATTTTTTCTTGTTTCCTTTCCTCACTAGGCTATTTTCCCTGTTGGGGTCCCTGGGCTTATAGCATCTTGCTTTTCAACTAGGGTTGTAGCTTAGCAAGTAATAATAATAATAATAATAATAATAATAATAATAATAATAATAATAATAATGCATCAGATGAAAATTAACTGATTATCATTAGAGATGCGTTATATGTATGTAAACAATATTTAGCCTACTCAGTGCATCTTAAATCAACTCGAACATTTGAAGAAACTTTTCCAACATCCTTACCTTGAATATATATTGCTTCCTTATGGAAAATCATTTATATTCCCTTTTACAATTTTCCTGTTCACGACTTCTCGTTACAAAGGTCCCGCATGTGGTAATAATCCTCTCCCATTTAAATATTACCATGTTAAAATTATAGCTTTCGAAAGCAGATAGCATTGCGCAGGCATTAAGCTTGCTTAATGATCTGTCACTAAGTGGCTGGCGTTCCTCAAAAAAGGTAACTATGATCATATACTTAGTGGCATCTAACCTTAATGTTTGACAATAACCATCAATAACATGTATCAACCACAAAGGCAATTCTTTTGACGAGACTTCAACTCGTGACGGAAGCCGAAAAGTTAAATTCGTCAGACGTCGAATGATGATACTGGTAATTTGCATGATGTTCATCCTTGCGGTCAAGTGAGGAACTATTCTATTCTTGTCTTTGTTTTCTCTTTGTGTTTATCCCTCCGACTCTTTTGTATGTATTTTGTACTGTTTTTTTATTATTCTTTTTTCTTCCTCTTCTCTTCTTTTATCCTTATTCGTTAGTCATTCCCATACCTTTATCCCATATTCGCTTCTTTATCCCTCACCTCCTTGCTTTTTCCTTATTTCTTCTCATTTATCACCTCCCCTTTACCTTATCCTTTTCTCCTTCTTTCTCTCCCTTTGTTTCTTGCACTTTTCCTTATATCTTTTCTTTTCTTAACTATCTTCCTTATCATTTTTCTTTTTTCTCTTTATCTATTTTCAGACTTTTTCGCTTTAGCTATAATTATCTTTCTGGTTTCTCTATGTATTTTCATAATTTTTCCCATCGGTTCCTTGTTTTATTACTATTTTCATCCCGTTTCCATTTGTCCATCTTCTTTTAATACCTCATTCACTTTTAATTTTTCTATTTTTCT
>NC_090763.1:54497168-54509668 GCF_036898095.1 Palaemon carinicauda
TTTGTCTTTTGCTAACCACAGCGTTACCCGCTACAATGTAAGGCTCACAGACGTCCCCTTAGTTTCCAATGAAATGTACCGGAATTAATAAAGCCAGCTGTACGAGAGCCTATATTTCGTGATCAAAACTTGTGTTTTCTTCTTTCTCATCTAAGAATTCTTAAAGTTAATAAATATCAATGGTGATTTTTTTATCATATTGACGTTCATCCATTTCCCGTATTTTAATTTGTTTAGGGAGATTCTCTTTACAACCATCAGTTTTATCAGTACCTGGTTCATGATAAAGAAATTCATTATCGCTTATCTATCTTTATTAGTGTAATTCAATCAGATTTGTGTCAGCAATGTGATATCAAGCGGCGCCTTTGTAATCTGCTCTTAATATTGTCCTAATTATTGAATATTCAAGAAGGAAACCGATTATTACAATATCGCTTGATCCTTTATTTTCCAAATTTGTTATGTTTCCGACAAGGTGTGTTATAATACAGTGTACACAGGAGCTTTGTACCGCTGTTCGCTAATTAACTTTGTACCCAGTTCCCATATGTATATATATATATATATATATATATATATATATATATATATATATATATATATATACAGTATATACATATATATATGTATATATATGTACGTATGTATACACACACATATATATATATATGTATATATATATATATATATATATATATGTATATATATATATATATATATATATACATATATATATATATATATATATATATATATATATATATATATATATATATATATATATATATATATATATATGTATATATGTGTGAATTATCGCAAATAGCAAGTTCTTATATTTACACTAACGTACATCTGGTTTATCGAATATTTTTTTTTTATTAGCATGTTGAAATTTACCAATTCTCTTTGAATTGCATTATTGCATGGGTATGTAGAAATATATCCATATTTCTATAGAGGTTTATGATAATGAAATAGAAATGGACTAATACGGAAAATGTCCCTTAATAATATAGTATTGCAGAGTGGAAAACTTTATTCATGAACCGTAAAAATTAAATCATAGTCGAATTACTTTTGCATATTATAAGTGAAATGGGAAGGAAGTTTCTCAATACAATCTATGTCGTGATGTCTGGACATTAATGCATGCCATCTGATAACCATCTTCAAGTCCCGAAGAACTGCAGTTTGCTATATAGTTAGTAATGCTATAAAGAAGTCCTTATTCACCAAGGACTTCAAAAAGGGTCTTACTTCAGTAATCATTTGTCAAAATTAATCACTTCAAGGACTCCTAATATGAAAATGTTTCCCAGAATATCTTCACGTTTGTAGTGGGTAGAACCAAACACGATATTATAAGTCACAGTTTTTGCCCCATTGTCCCCCATGGACGTCGGACAAGATTATTACAGTATCGAACATACAAAAAAAAAAAAAAAAAAAAAAAAAAAAAAAAAAAAAAAAAAGACGACGCGTGGCTTGCTTTTATTCAATTCTATTTTTGAGAGCTGCTTTTGTCTCACGAACTTGACAGCTAGATTCGTGAGTAATAAGGTTAATTTAATTTCAATTCATTCATTTATTTCTTATTCAAGACACAAAGTATTCTGTGAGAGCAATCTAGCTTCATTCCAGAGTGATATAGGAACCTAATAAATCAGCGTATTGTAAGTATTTTTAAATTTGGCAATATTATCCTCCAATAAAGTTAAGTGAAGGTTTCATCCAAGAGATGGTTTAATTACTGCACTGTAATTGTTCAGTAGCTACTTTCCTCTTGCTAAGGGTAGAAGAGACTCTTTAGCTATGGTGAGCAGCTCTTCTAGGAGAAGGACACTCCAAAATCAAACCATTGTTCTATAGTCATGGGTAGGGCCATAGCCTATGTACCATGGTCTTCCACTGCCTTGGGTTAGAGTTCTCTTGCTTGAGGGTACACTCGGGAACGCTATTCTATCTAATTTTCTCTTTCTCTTGTTTTATTAAAGTTTTTATAGTTTATATTTCAATGTTACTGTTCTCGAAATATTTTCTTTTTCTTTCTTTTCCTCACTGGGCTATTTTCCCTGATGAATCCTCCCGGCTTATAGCGTCCTGCTTTTCCAACTAGGGTTATAGCTTAGCAAGTAATAATAATAATAATAATAATAATAATAATAATAATAATAATAATAATAATAATAATAATAAAAAGGAAAAACCCTGAAAGTGTAAAACATTTAAGAATTTCAGAGATCCTACTAAGATTAGATGTATGAAAATGAATACACATTACGTGCTCTCCGATAGACTTGACCCCGTGACCTATTTTGTAGTTCGTTCGTTAGTCTTAGGAAGACCTGCACTGTAGGTGCAGGACACGGGCTCTTGCATAGAGGGATTATTCCTTAGGTTTTGCACCAGACGACTGGTCTCTGTAATGGTGCATGCCTGTCCGTGTGTTTTTGTATGTATGTAAATATATATATATATATATATATATATATATATATATATATATATATATATATATATATATTTATATATATATAATATATATATATATATATATATATATATATATATATATATATATATATATATTATATATATACAGTATATGCAAAATTATAAAAATAAGATATATACATATATTATTTTTTATTTATTTTTTTTATTGACCCTGCAAGTAATTGTTTAGAGCTGAAGTGTCCCAACATATCCCAATATGTTGGGATATGTACTCCCTCTACCCACTCCTCGAGGGACGGGGAAAGACCCATTAGTTTATACGCTCAGCGTGACCGGAAATATATATATATATATATGTATATATATATATATATATATATACATGTGTATATGTATATGTGTATATATATGAATATATATGTATATATATATATATATATATATATATATATATATATATATATATATATATATATACATATATATATATATAAGTATGCATATATATATTTATATATATATATATATATATACATATATATAGTATATAATTGTATATATATATATATATATATATATATATATATATATATATACATATATATATATATATATATATATATGTATATATACATATATATATATATATATATATATATATATATATATATATATATAAATATATGTGAGTGTATGTGTTTGTATACTGTATATAACCCGTCACTTTCTCTTTATTACATATGAGAGATTAGGCTGAAACCCCCCCCCCCCAAAAAAAAAAATTTTTGTCCCTGAATTATTCATCATTACCACAAATATATTTGTAAACAAAGCAAATGGATGACGCAATGAAGGAAAAAAGTCCTCAATAGGCTTTTGCCAAGTCAAAAAAAAAAAAAAAAAAAAAAAAAAAAAAAAAAAAAAAAAAAAAAAAAAACCTTGTTTTTGTTATGCTAGGCCTAGTAGCCTTCTAGCTTGTGATAAACATGGGTTGCGAATAATAATAATGACTTTGTCTATCAGAATTCCAGTCAAATAGCCTTTAACATCGTCTGGATCTTTTATTTGAAGGATAAACGCATAGTACAGTCTTGGATGTCTTATCTGATTGATGTTCATTATGCAAATTAGTATGATAAGTATAAAATATCCTCTTTCATTATCTCTGCAATTATCACCGTCATCATCATTAGAAATCGTAATATCAGTAGAAGCGGATATTAATTTTAGAATAATGAGAAATATTCTTCTGATCCAAAGGTCTTCGATGTTTTGTTCTTTGCCTAAGCCTTGAAGAAAGGTCACTCCATCGTTAACGTCTTTGGATGCTACATAACTCACGTCTTAATTACCACTAACTATCGATTAACAAATAAACGCTTAATCAAAATTCTCGATGTACAATACTGGAAGCAAATAGGAAATATGTTCTTGAAACATTACGATTTATATGTTAAGTAGATTCGTTATAAATGGAAATCTATTTGAGAAGTGATTAAAGAGGAAAATACATTCAGCCAACTTCGTGAGATCAATGGATAGAAATTGATCGAATATTACGCAAAAAGAGAAATTTTTAAAATATTACTTAAAGAGTAAAATCAGATAAATATTACGAAAAAAGAGAAATTAGTCAAATATTACGATAAAATAGAAATTAATCAGATAATATAATTATCCCAATATTATAAAAAGTAAATTTGTCATACATTACGAAAGATAAATTAGTCAAATATTGTGATAAAAGAGAATTTTGTCAAATAATGCAAAAAAAAAAAAAAATATTCTATTATTATAAAAAAGAATTTGGTCAAATATTACGAAAAATTGTAAATTATTCAAATAATATAAAAAAGAGAAATTAGTCAAATATTACGAAAAAAGAGAAATCTGTCAAATATTACTAAAAAGAAAAAAAATCAATTAATAAGAAATAAAAATTATCCAAAAATACGAAAAAGAAGAAATTGGTCGAATATTACGAATTCAAAATGCGAGACACAATTTTCCCGACGACACCACGCAAATTCGTAATGTCGCTAACTAGAAAATTTACTGAGACTAGCCTGGCCCTCCTTGGTCCTAGCTTGGATGGAGAGGGGGCTTGGGCACTGATCATATGTATATATGGTCAGTCTCTAGGGCATTGTCCTGCCTGCTAGGGCAATGTCACTGTCCCTTGCCTCTGCTATTCATGAGTGGCCTTTAAACCTTTAAATTCTTTGGTCCTAGCTTGGGTGGAGAGGGGGCTAAGGCACTGATCATATGTATATATGGTCAGTCTCTAGGGCATTGTCCTGCTTGCTAGGGCAATGTCACTGTCCCTTGCCTCTGCCATTCATGTGCGGCCTTTAAACCTTTAAACCAGCTTGGGTTAAACCCAAGCATGCAAATTATAAACGCAGGCATTTCCAATTAGCCATATCTTCTTATCCCATTTCATTCGGGTGTTGCCTCACTCCTCGGTCGGAAATACATTGCAAAAAGCGATTGCACGTGATCGTTAGTGATCGTTTTGCAGAGGCAAATAAATATTCTATCCCTTTAAGAAGTGATGGTTCAACTCAGGCAGTTAATTCCGGGTCTTTCAAATTATGTGGAGGTCTTTTGGCCAATGATGAAACTTTTCGATAAATGTATCTGTCGGGAATATGTATTTAGTGGTTATGCAAGTGTCTGAATACACACACACACATAAATATATATATATATATATATATATACATATATATATATATATATATATATATATATATATATATATATATATACATATATATGTACATATATTACATATATATGTATGTATATTACATATATATGTATATATATATATATATATATATATATATATATATATATATATATATATATATATATACAGAATATATATATATATATATATATATATATATATATATACACCTATATATATATATATATATATATATATATATATATATATATATATATATATATATATATATCATCTCCTCCTATGCCTATTGACGCAATGGGCCTCAGTTAGATTTTGCCCGTCGTCTATTTTGACCTTTCAAATCAATATTTCTCCATTCATCACCTCCTACTTCCCGTTTCACAGTCTTCAGCCATGTAGGCCTGGGGCTTCTAACTCTTCTAGTGCCTTGTGGAGCCCAGTTGAAAATTTGTTGAACTAATCTCTCTTGGGGAGTGCAAAGAGCATGCCCAAACCATCTCCATCTGCCCCTCACCATGATCTCATGAACATATGGCACTCGGGTAATCTCTCTTATAGTTTCGTTTCTAACTCCCAATATTCTTCTGAGGGCTTTGTTCTCCAATCTAAAAAATCTATTGGATATTGTTTCATTGTCATACCACGACTCGTGTCTATACAGTAACACCGATCTCGCTAAACTGATATATAGCCTGATTTTTATACGTAATTTTAGGCGATTTGATTTCCAAATTTTACTTAGCCTAGTTATGGCTTGATTTGCTTTTTAAATCTTTCAATAAACTCACATTCTAAAGATCCTGTATTAGAGATAATAGTTCCTAAATATTTAAATGATTCCACCTTATTAATATTTTCCCCTCCCACTGATATTTCATCTTCCATTGTATATTCCGTTCTCATCATCTCTGTCTTTCTTCTATTTATCTTGAGCCCAACCTCAAGTCATATTTCATGCATTCTGGTAAGCAGGTTTCCTCTCACATTCAGTGAGCGAGGGAGTAGTCATGCCCTGGTGAAGGGGTTACCCAGAGAGGCACACACGGGATTCATACTATCCTAGAAATATTTTGAAGCAGCGGGATATACTTAGGAAAGGGGGGAGGGGGTGGGGAGGGTTGAATCTGTGTGTGCGTTTATGTGGATATTTATCTAAATATCTAGACGTCATTATATATTAATTGTTCTTTTTCTGCTTCTGTATTTTGTTATCAAAAAAAAAAAAAAAAAAAAAAAAAAAAAAAAAAAAACGAGTAATGCCATATATCTATACTCGCATGAAACGTATAGGCTACTGTACATGTAGGATATACCTGTATATTTAGATGTATACATACAAAAATGTATAACTGACTATGCCCGTGAAAAGTATGCATCTGTATTTACGTGACAAGTATGACTTGAATAATGATATACATTTGCAATATATTTGACATTACAAGGAATACACCATATTGCTTACTCATATTTAATGAGGGGAATTAAACAGTCTCTCTCTCTCTCTCTCTCTCTCTCTCTCTCTCTCTCTCTCTCTCTCCTCTCTCTCTCTCTCTCTCTCTCTCTATTGAGATATCGCAAAAATAGCCCCAGTCCCTATCAAACTATCCTTGAAGATCCCAAGATCCTTATCAGACAATCGATGACACTAATGCTCGTATCAAGATCTCTTATCAGCTGAACGAACGAGGCGCCTCACAATGAAAAATGAATCTCTTTTAAAAGGAATGATTTTCCGCCTGAAAGCGCGAAATCACTCTGAAAGCATTTCGTTTTCGTCTTCAGTATCTCCTTAAAGCTGCACTTAAACTCTTCCTTGAAGACCTGCGTAAGAGTTTTTATCATTTTTTTTTTTTTTTTTTTTTTTTTCAAAAACCATTTCGAATCTTAAATCTTTCTCGGAATTTCTTTAACATATTTTTCTTCCTGAGACCATGTCAAATTCCGTCAAGAATCTCTGAATATCTTTTTATTACTTCATTCATGGCCACTTTTCTTATCCCAAAACTGATCTTGAAAACATGGAATTATCTTTGAGGGTATTTTTGTATCACACGCTTTCCCAGGAGAACATTTTAGTACTACTATAGTGCAACATTGTTATAGATTTTCAGAAGCGAATAGTATTCAAAAAACTCGTTCAAAACAATCTTATAGCTTTTCAGTAGCAAAGAATTAAGATAATTTATTTGATAAACCCATTGTTATCACATTTAAGAAGCAAAAAAAAAAAAAAAGATATTGAAAACCAAGTTATATTTTTTTAAGTTGCAGAGAATTCAAGAGAATCTTTTTCCAACAGATATTATTAACTTACATGAAAGCAAGTTTTAAGACTTGTGATTTTACGCAAAGTGAAATAAAAGAAAAAGCCAGTACTTCTTCATGTAAGAAAAAAAAAAGTAATTTATTCTCACAAAGTCTGGAACTTGATATTAAAAAGAATGGTTTAACTGAAGATTTACATTCTGATATATTTTTTGACGTGATAATTTACAATACTTCATTTACCAGTGACATTGTAATTGACATTGTTATTTTAAATTATTGTGAATGCACTTCGTTTCTCTCAACAAAATAATGTTAAAAATTCTCACTAAAGGGATGGCCTATAATCATGCTATTTAGGAATTAAAACTATTTATCTTATTTCGATACCATTTCTATCTCTTTCTGTAAACTAGAGAAGGAATTGCTATATCTTCCTATAGACCAGAAACATAATCACTAAAGTTTTCTTTAAGCCAGAGACAGAATTTCTATCTCTGTGAGCAAGAGAGGGAATTGTTATGACAATCCGTAAGCCAGAGACGAAACTGCTATGGCTTTCCGTAAGCCAGGGACGAAATTGCTATGGCTTTCCGTATGTCAGAGACAGAATTGCTATGACTTTACGTAAGCCAGGAACCGAACTGCTATGGCTCTCTGTAAACCAAGGACGAAATCGCTATGGCTTTCCGTAAGCTAGGGATGGAATCGCTATGACTTTCCGTAAGCCAGAGACAAAACTGCTATGGCTTTCCTTATACAGGGACTGAATTGCTATGATTTTCCGTAAGCCAGAGACGAAACTGCTATGACTTTCCGTAAACCAAGGACGAAATCGCTATGGCTTTCCGTAAGCCAGGGACAGAATTGCTATGGCTTTCCGTAAGCTAGGGACAGAATTGCTATGACTTTCCGTAAGCCAGGGACGGAATTGCTATGGCTCTCTGTAAACCAAGGACGAAATCGCCATGGCTTTCCGTAAGCCAGGGACGAAATTACTATGACTTTCCGTAAACCAGGGACAAAATCGCTATGGCTTTCCGTAAGCCAGGGACAAAACTGCTACGACTTTCTGTAAGCCAGAGACGAAACTGCTATGACTTTCCTTAAGTTAGAGACGAAACTGCTATGGCTTTCCGTAAGACAGGGACGGAATTGCAATCTCTGTTAGAGAGCAAGAGAAGGAATTGCTATGGTATGACTTTCTGTAAGCCAGAGATGGAATTTCTATGACTTTCTGTAAGCCAGAGGGGATTTCTATGACTTTCTGTAAGCCAGAGATGGAATTTCTATGACTTTCTGTAATTTCTATGATTGTCTGTAAGCCAGAGATGGAATTTCTATGACTTTCCGTAATCCAGAGATGGAATTTCTATGACTTTATGTAAGCTAGAGGTGAAATTGATTTAACTTCCCGTGATCCAGGGCAGGAGTTGCTAAGTCTTCCTGCAAGCAAGAAACGAAATTTCTATCTCTCTTTGGGAGCAAGAGACGGCATTGCAATGACTTTCCGTAAGCCATATCCGGAATTGCTATGAATTTCTGTAAGCCAGAGGTGAAATTGCTATGACATTCCGAAGTCCAGAGATGTGACTGCTATTTTTTTCTTTGTGAGCCAAAAACCAAGCTGCAATCTCTATCTTCATGAATGTCAGGAATCATGCTGATTTTATCAAAGATATTCATTTCTCTCTTTGGTTTGAAGAATTAAAACTATAGCCTATTATGGCATACATTCTTAACTATATATTTACTAGACAAAATTTTAAATAGTCTCTTTTATAAGTAAGAAAACAATGAAAGACAAAAGTTTTTATTAAGGATTTGGTTACCTTATGAAAAAACACTTCTATTAACAAAATATGAAAGTCAAAGTTTCATAAAAGACTTATATTTCTATATTTTGAAAATATTAAATTAAGCCATTGCTTCTAGTAAGACCCTGAGTACTACAAAAAAAGACTTATATTTTTACACCTTGAAAATATTAAATTAAGCCATTGCTTCTAGTAAGACCCCGAGTACCACAAAACATAAAATGTTTGGCCCCATAATATTGCCTTGTACTATCTCATGGTAACACCCCCAACCACCACCCATCAACTCCCCACTCCATAACATTATTCCTCCAAACTTCCTTCCCACCTTGGCCCATCCACCAAGACCAAAATGACCTGTTTAACTTGTTTATCTGGTTTATCATCTGGATGGAGGAGGCAGGGTGAGAGTCCCATCACGACCCTGTCATCAAGAGATGCTTGGCAAGATTACGATAAGGAATGGGGTGCAATGCATCGATGACTCTCCTTGCTACTCCTGTGAAAAAAAGGTTTTGAACTCTCTCTCTCTCTCTCTCTCTCTCTCTCTCTCTCTCTCTCTCTCTCTCTCTCTCTCTCTCTCTCTCTCTCTCTCTCTCTTATATTAAAAAGAGAAGATAAATAATCTCTCTCTCTCTCTCTCTCTCTCTCTCTCTCTCCTCTCTCTCTCTCTCTCTCTCTCGCTCTCTCTCTCTTATTTCTATAAAGAGAAGACGAATAATCTCTCTCTCTCTCTCTCTCTCTCTCTCTCTCTCTCTCTCTCTCTCTCTCTCTCTCTCTCTCTCTCTCTCTCTCTCTCTAAATTTAGTATGATGTAAATCCTTGAATTATATGCTTTTGTAACAGAAATTCTGAAAAAGGCTTTGAACTCTCTCTCTCTCTCTCTCTCTCTCTCTCTCTCTCTCTCTCTCTCTCTCTCTCTCTCTCTCTCTCTCTCTCTTTCTCTCTCTCTCTCACTTGGAAATCTCCTACAAACCCAATTTCATCGCTGGCCTACTTACAACGTTAAATTTAGTATGATGTAAATCCCTGAATTAAATGCTTTTGTAACAGCAATTCTGAAAAAGGCTTTGAACTCTCTCTCTCTCTCTCTCTCTCTCTCTCTCTCTCTCTCTCTCTCTCTCTCTCTCTCTCTCTCTCTCTCTCACTTGGAAATCTCCTACAAACCCAATTTCATCGCTGGCCTACTTACAACGTTAAATTTAGTATGATGTAAATCCTTGAATAATAATGCTTTTGTAACAGCAATCATGAGATCGTAGCAAATTATCTCTACCACAGAGATTAAAGCAATTTCCCAGAGATGGTAATTTCTCTCGACTCGTGCATCCAAAGTTTATCTCAAGACCACCTGTGTGATTTATGACATGCACATACTTTTTGTCTTTTCCCTTTTTTATTGTTCTTTTTTTCAGTCTCCGTTTCTTTGTTCTTTGTGCGGTTCCCTTTAATGGTTTTTATTCCTCATCCTTCTTTTCTTGTTCTTTTCCAT
This sequence comes from Palaemon carinicauda, assembly GCF_036898095.1. Lineage (NCBI taxonomy): Eukaryota > Metazoa > Arthropoda > Malacostraca > Decapoda > Palaemonidae > Palaemon > Palaemon carinicauda. The sequence goes on from NC_090763.1 coordinate 54,507,925, forward strand.
TCTCCGTTTCTTTGTTCTTTATGTGGTTCCCTTTATTAACTTCTATTCCTCCTCCTCCTTCTTTCATAGTTCTTTTTTATTCTATGTTTCTCTGTTCCTTACATGATTCCCTTTAAAAACTCCTGTTCCTTCTCCCCCTTCTTTCGTTCATATTCAAGTTTTTCCTTCATTTTCTTCTCTTCCCATACGATTGTCTTCCTTTTTTTCTGTCCCTTTATATTTCTCGTCTACTTACACTTTTTTGTTTTTACATTTGTTTTCTCCTATGTATCTAACTTTTTTTTTTCATTTGCTTCGTCTCATATTTTCTCATCTATTTTTCCTGTTCATTTATATTTCTCTTCTACCCTCATGTACCCTTTACAAAAGTTTTCTCCTACATATCTCTCTTTTTATCCTCTATTCTCATATGTTTCTACTCATACTGTATTTCCTCATCATTTTTTCCTGTTCTTTTATATTTCTCTTCTTCCTTCATTTACCCTTTTACAATAGTTTTCTCCTAAATATCTGTCTCTTTTTACTTTCTTTTTTTCATATGTTTCTACTTATATTTCCTCATCTATTTTTCCTGTTCCTTTATATTTCTCTATTACCTTTACTTCCATTTTAAAACAGTTTCCTCATATACCTCTTCTACTTTCCCTTACCTATTACATTTGTTCCCTACTATATTACCCCTTTGTCTGTCCTTTCTCACTTGCAATTCCATTTTACATTTGTTTTCTCCCATATCTGTCTATTTCTCTCCTTATTTTACCTACTTCCATTCATATTTTCTCCTTTTCCGTTCATTAAAAGAATATAATTTCACAGACATTTCACGCATGTCAACAAAGTTCTAATTGCCTTCTGTTATATAAAGATTTAAATCTCCAACTTAGGTTTATTGATTTTTATGGCTTGAGAAAGATGAATTAAATTTCTAATGGCTGAGTTCATGTGTTTAAACCCCAAGGATCAAGGCCTGACTGAGTCTCTCTCTCTCTCTCTCTCTCTCTCTCTCTCTCTCTCTCTCTCTCTCTCTCTCTCTCTCTCTCTCTCTCTTAAAGTTCGGATGTTATATAGGTAATATAGGTAGCCCTGGATGTTTCAATTGTTCATGTGAACATATATATGCATACGATATACATACAAACACGAAATCACACACACACAACCATATATATATATATATATATATATATATATATATATATATATATATATAGGTAGATAGATAGATAGATAGATATATGTGTGTATATACTATATATATATATATATATATATATATATATATATATATATAGGTAGATAGATAGATAGATAGATATATGTGTGTATATACTATATATATATATATATATATATATATATATATATATATATATATATATATACATATATATATATGTGTGTGTGTGTGTGTGCAAATATACGCACGTAAGTATTTATTCCCACCTTTCCATCTTGGATAAAGTATCAGGAAATCAACATCTGGTTTTGACTAAGTCCATTGTGATAATGCTGTGAGCCCAATGCAATCTTAACTAGGGCCAAGGTCAATCACACATAGCTAATCAATGAAGCTTTTCATACGGATCGATCTCAGGTATGTCTTTGGTATGTGTGTTTGTCTGTAATCACTTATTGAGGATTATTTAGATCATATATATACAATCTATATTGAAGTTAATTCTTATGTAATACAATCGTTTCGTATGACGAGAAGTACATACTATAATGAGAATGACAGATGATA
>NC_090763.1:54512168-54514668 GCF_036898095.1 Palaemon carinicauda
TTTGGAGACCCGTGACCCAGATTCCAATCACCAAATGAAACAAAGAAGACGAAGATCGTGGAGAGAGAGAGAGAGAGAGAGAGAGAGAGAGAGAGAGAGAGAGAGAGAGAGAGAGAGAGAGACGACCGTGATAGATAACACTCAGGACGTTATATGAACTCCAGATGATCTCTCTCTCTCTCTCTCTCTCTCTCTCTCTCTCTCTCTCTCTCTCTCGCTCTCTCTCTCTCTAGAGCAACATATACAACAATAACAATAAATGCAGCCGTTTCTAGCCCACTGCAGGATAAAGGCCTCAGAGATGTCCTTATTCATGTCTGGGGTTTGGCCATTTCATCACCACGCTGACCGTTCTAGATTAGTGATGGTGGGAGACTTTAGTCTAGTCGTTCACAGCAAACCAATATAGTATGGGTGGCCCTGACTATTGCAGCTTTGCTGGTCATGACGATACATAGGCCCTTTTACTACGTTATGGTATCCCCACTCAGAAAGGGATTTTATATATATATATATATATATATATATATATATATATATATATATATATATATATATATATATTTATATATATATGTATATATATACATACATATATATATATATATATATATATATATATATATATATATATATATATATTATATATATGTGTGTGTGTGTGTGTGTGTGTGTGTGTGTTTTGGTGGATGGGTAGATGTGTGTGTGTGTGTTTTTTATGCGTTTGTATACATAGATATAGGTAGAAAAAGTCTATCAGAGTTAAATTTCGATTATATTTCTTTACTTGTAAATAAACTATTCCACTTTGGAATCTGACCAATAGATGGCAGTGTCTGGTACCCGCGATCTGGTTTAAGTGAATTCTCTTGTTTTGTCTCGCAACACATCCTTGTTTGGTTTCGGTTTTAGATTACTTCTAAGGTCATCAAAACTTGGTTAAGTGTAATTCCTTAATTTGTGAAATTTGAGAAGTGCCTTTGGATCACCTTTTAGTATACCAACTACTTGGTGAGTGTAATATTTGCTCCTTATTCGATATTAGTGTTTTAGTTATATAACTTATCTGTTGTTTATTATTGATTGTGTATATATAGTTTCTAATGAAAATTATTACCGCTCTGGGAATTGTGAATCGATACAGGTTATATTTTGAATTGTTCTTGTTATTGTTAAAAGTGTTGTCTTTTCGAAAACTATTTCTATTAATTACTCGTTATTAAGTTTTCGTAATTCTCAAACATAATGAGGTTGAGGAAAAGAATGGCATGAGTTACAGATATTAAATGAGATAAAATTCAAATTTGGATAAATCTTTCACGTTATTGGTGTCGTTAACTAAGCTACAACCCTAGTTGGAAAAGCAGGATGCTACAACCCCAAGGGCTCTAACAGGGAAAAATAGTCCAGTGAGGAAAGCAAATAAGGAAATAAATAAACTATATAATGCGAGTTAATGGGAAAGCAGGGTGCTACAATTTCAAGAGCTCCAACGGGGAAAATAGTCCAGTGAGGAAAGCAAATAAGGAAATAGATAAACTATATAATGAGAGTTAATGAATAAAGAACATGAAAAATCTTAAGATCAATAACTACGTTAAAATAGATCTGTCATATATAAACTATAAAGATAGACTTATGTCAGCCTTTCAACATATAAACATTCGTTGCAAGTTTTAACTAATGTATTAACGATGTTATTTGCGCATAGTAAGTTACCCTTGAAATTCTGGTCACTTCTTTGTTGTTGAGGTCGTGAGAGGAGTTTACTATTTTTAGCTTAGGCCTAATGAAATTGTAATAGACATAATTATATAATAGTAGGTATATAAACTTGGTTTATTTTCATTCGTTGTCATCTTGTGCAAATCTAATCTTTTCTTATTTCTATATAAATTTACTTTAAAACGATTTCTCTTGGATATTTATGGTATATAAAATATGAAATTATTAATAAATTTTCCTATTAGCCTACATAAAATCCTCTCATTATCGTTTGCTAAATGCAATGTCTTCATAAAGCCAGAGCGTATCAACAGAGTAAATACTAGGATTTTCAATGTATAGGCGTATTTCTGCCTAATATTGTATGTAGACCTATATCCAATTTAATAATTAAGGCATTTCCTAAATGACACAGTAAATTGATATGCTTACATTGGGTAATAAATGACATCTATGAATTAAAATCGTAACTATATTCTTATATATAGTATATTCATTATAGTAGTGTTTATTATAATTCATAATAATAATAATACTCCCGAGTCTCGGAAAATATAAGAATTTTCAGATTTAAGATGCGATGTATGGTAATCATAAATTTTCTCAACTGATGATGATAGGGTATTTTAATTCTCATTATTTCTTATATCGTTTATTTATTTCCTTATTTCCTTTACTCGCTGGTCTATGTTTCCCTGTTGGAGCTCTTGGGCTTATAGCATCTTGCTTTTCCAGCTAGGGTTGCAGCTTAGCTAGTAATCTTTCTTCGTAATTG
>NC_090763.1:54519668-54522168 GCF_036898095.1 Palaemon carinicauda
GTGAAGTGAAAGAAGACTAAACTTGCGAACCAGTGTTGCTAGTATTATAACAAAAGAATAAACTTAATGAAATGTTGTCATCAGGCTTATAACAAAAGACTAAAAGTAAACTTATTGAAGTGGTGTTGCCTGCATTAGTTTAAAAGACTAAACTTATTGAAATGGTGTTGCCAACGTTATAAACAAGCCGAATCTTGATGAAACGTTGTTGCCAAAGTCATTAGGAAAAAAATGTTGAAATGGTATTACTACAGTTAAAACTAGAAAAGTACTCTGTGAGTGCAGACCTCCACCACGGCAGCTTATTTCTCGAAAGTAGCTTGCCTTTCCCAGAATCAATTTAGACCGTAGGCGTATTTGAAGTCTGTTCGACAATCATGTGCAAACTTGGGGTAAAGGTTAGGGTTAATTCAGTCGACCTTTTGCTCGACCTTGACCTTTGACCTCGGATTTTCAAAATTGAATCACTTCCGCGTCTTAACATAACAATTAATCCCTGAAATTTTCACTACTCTATGAGTAGAATTATGGCCGGGATGTTGTTCACAAACAAACAAACAGACAAAAGGACGGACAGACAAATACTTAAACACACAACCTCCTCTTAACTTCGTTGGCGGAGGTAACAAAGACTAGTTAAGTTTAGACTGGATTAGAAAAAAAGTCTAAATATGAATTCTTGATTAGGATTATTTAAAATCACTAAGAATTTATATGAGAAATGTCAAGCTTGCGGGTTCTTATATAAACCGGCAGATGTCTCTGCTAGCAACAACAACAACAATAACAACAACAACAACAATATGATAAGTTCCATCTCAAAAACGAAAGCTATAGAACTATCTATATATGTATGTTACAAAGACAGACATAAGGTCGCTGTCATATTTTCAACCACAATAAATAAGAATATTATTTTTTAAAGCACATAGGATTCAAAAGTTCCTAAATTACTGTAAAGCATTTATTAAATATTTGTGTAAATATTTGCATCAATATAAAAAATGTTATTAGACCAACAATAAACTTTTTTAATCTTTTTACATAAGATTTTTTTTTCTTTATTATGCGAGATTAAAGTATATTTCCTATTATCTCCATATGATTCCGGCAAGCAGTTTCTTGCGAGTAAACCACATTGATAAACTTTCAGTTTTACTTTTACAAGCTGCGGTCTTCTACAAAGGTTTTATATAGCATAAATCTGTTATTTGTACGCAACGCTATTATCCTGCTTGGCTTTTTTTTAGGATTGTTGAGAATTATACTTCGTGTACCGATATTTATGTATATACAGTATATATGTATATTTATGGATATATATATATATATATATATATATATATATATATAAATTATATAATATAATTATATATAATGTATATATATGTATATATATAGCCTATTTATATGTAGTATGTATGTATATATATATATATATATATATATATATATATATATATATATATATATATATATATATATATATATATACACACACATAATATAGATATATGTATAGCATATGCATATATATATAAAGACATTATTACAGGCAAATATGTTTTTATGAATGCAATTAGTTATCATAAGACAGAAAAAAAGAAAATCTCTCTCAAAAGTTATCAATAAAGTATACATAGGATTTTCAGACATTGACCGTAAACTTTCTCGCTGATTTGTCCGATAGTCTGACAGTAATGTGGTGCTTGAAAGAATTCGTGCAGCTGATATTAACCGTTTCATATCAGTTTCATGCTTTTAAAATAGAGAATAATAGGCTATCCGATAAAAACGAAAACCAATTTCGTAAGTGAGTAAGGTCAGTGCTTCTAAATTATTTTCGGAATTCCGCAAATTGCAGGTTGAAGTAAGATGAAGTCATCAATGTCAAACTTCGTGGCATATTAAAATATTTAGATAAAATTCACTGAGAAATAATACTTATCAAAGTTTTGATATAAACAATGTAATTTCATATTTCAATCGAATGTGTTTAGACGAGAGTTAAGGAACCCTACTGTAAATTACATGGGTTTTTTTGCGCAACGGATATGTCTTTTTAATCTAATTGCCTTCTTTATATATGAATGTTGTATTTTTATCAGTAAAATTATATGGTTACTAGTTTTTTTTTATTTTTTTTTTTGCACGTAATAATGTACATATTCATTTTATATTTTGCTCATTGATTACCTTGACATTGTTGTTGAAATATTTTAAGGTAAACAACAACAGCAACAACAACAACAACAACAATAACAACAACGGAGGGAAGTTCGTACATTGTCTGCATATTTAGGCTAGGGGGTCAGCGAGTAACATCATATGCATAAATCTTATATGCATTGTCTTTGAATTTATCACCATAACGTCAAAAAACATGAAATCTCGTAAACCATTTTTCCCGGTTCTCATCGAAATTGAAATATGTGGAATTGTATTCATAACATAGAAACCATAACGACACTGTAAAGATGAAAATATTAACCCACATATA
>NC_090763.1:54529668-54537168 GCF_036898095.1 Palaemon carinicauda
TTCGTTTTTCACATGTAAAACTGATATTAGAGTGTGTTCTTTTTAGAAAATAATACTTTCTTAAAATATATTCTCAAATCAGTTATCTTCTTAAAACTTATTTTCAGAAAGAGATCACAGATCATTTTCTCTCTCTCTCTCTCTCTCTCTCTCTCTCTCTCTCTCTCTCTCTCTCTCTCTCTCTCTCTCTCCATTGTTTTTTCTTTTGTGAGAAGGAACCTACATACTTTACTTTAAGGGCTGCTTGTCTGGTCCTATACTGCAGGGGAACCTTACTCTCAACAACAACAACAACAATAACAACAACAACATTGCAAGGCATTCAATATTTCACACCGCTTATTGCACGTTTATTGTCAAATTCATACAATCGAAAAAATTAGAAAACAAGACATTATATCTGTGAAACACAAAAAGGAGAAAAAATATTCACATTTTGTTCGTTTCTGCAATAGGCCTACGTACAAAATATGCACTGCCTAAACAGTTAAATCTTTCCTAGCTGTAAAGTTAAATTTACTTATTTGTGACTTTCCGCATTTGAGAATCCTTAGCTGATTCGAAACGTTATTTCATAACACGTTATAGCTAGGATATACATCATGATTTGACGGGACAATTTATCATAGTCACGATATAGCTATTTCTTCTTCTTCTTCTTCTTCTTCTTTATCAGACGTTATCGTAATTTAAGAATTATTACTTTTACTTCTATAATTTTTTTCCTTTTCCCATTTCTTCTTCTTCTTCTTCTTCTTCTTCTTCTTCTTCTTCTTCTTCTTCTTCTTCTTTGTCAGCCGTTATCCTAATTTGAGCCTATTACTTTTTCTTCTTCTTCTTCTTCTTTATCAGACGTTATCGTAATTTAAGACTTATTACTTTTACTTCTATGACTTTTTTCACTCTAATTTTTCTTTTTCTTCTTCTTTATCAGCTGTTATCGTAATTTAAGACTTTTACTTTAACTTCTATAACGTTTTTCTTCTTCTTCTTCTTCTTCTCTATCAGACGTTATCGTAATTAGATTTATCACTTTACTTCCATAACTTTTTCACTCAAATTTTTCTTTTCGTCTTCTTCTTTATCAGCCGTTATCATAATTTAAGACTATTACTTTAACTTCAATAAAGTTTTCTTCTTCTTCTTCTTCTTCTTCTTCTTCTTCTTCTTCTTTATCAGACATTATCGCAATTTAAGACTTATTACTTTTACTTCTATAACTTTTTCCCCCTAATTTTTCTTTTTCTTCTTCTTCTTCTTTATCAGCCGTTATCGTAATTTAAGACTATTACTTTAACTTCTATAACGTTCTTCTTCTTCTTCTTTTTCTTCTTCTTCTTCTTCTTTATCAGACGTTATCGTAATTTAAGATTTATCACTTTACTTCTATAACTTTTTCACTCTAATTTTTCTTTTTCGTCTTCTTCTTTATCAATCGTTATCGTAATTCAAGACTATTACTTTAGCTTCTATAACGTTTTTCTTATTCTTTTTCTTCTTCTTCTTCTTCTTCTTTATCAGACGTTATCGTAATATAAGATTTATTAATTTTACTTCTATTATTAATTTTACTTCTATAACTTTTCCACTCTAATTTTTCTTCTTCTTCTTCTTCTTCTTCTTCTTCTGCTTCTTTATCAGCCGTTATCGTAATTCAAGACTATTACTTTAACTTCTATAACGTTTTTCTTCTTCTTCTTCTTCTTCTTCTTTTTGTCCCTCTTGATGAGAGGTTTAAGTTACTTCCCCAATAATTCCCCGTGATTTTAGTTCCCTAAATTCTTATATTATATTGCAAATAAGTGAAATTTTTTTTTTAATAAATCTTTTGACTTTCTCTACATATTTATCCTTCTTATCTTGAATTATCCTTCACCTAATTTCATAAATACTAACAACAGGATATGAATTTGCGTTTAAGGATTATTCTTCTTAATTTGCTCTTTTTGGAAATCAATCTTATTTTCTTATAATCCCCCCATTCCTCTTTTCTAACTTGCCTTAATATTTTTAACTTTTGTTTCTAGTCCTTCCTTCCGTTCATTTTAGTTTACTTTGGTTTCTTATCATAACACTTGTGTTCACCATCCCAATAAGTTTTCCAATTGATTTATTCTTCGTATGGTTTGAATTTCTTTTCTTTTATATTAACCACTCATTCCTCTATTATGTTCTTCTGACAGCACATGAGTATAATGTATACATTCTTCTGACAGCACATGAGTATACTGTATACATTCTTCTGACAGCACATGAGTATACTGTATACATTCTTCTGACAGCACATGAGTATACTGTATACATTCTTCTGACAGCACATGAGTATACTGTATACATTCTTCTGACAGCACATGAGTATAATGTATACATTCTTCTGACAGCACATGAGTATACTGTATACATTCTTCTGACAGCACATGAGTATACTGTATACATTCTTCTGACAGCACATGAGTATAATGTATATATTTTTCTGACAGCACATGAGTATACTGTATACATTCTTCTGACAGCACATGAGTATACTATATACATTCTTCTGACAGCACATGAGTATACTGTATACATTCTTCTGACAGCACATGAGTATACTGGATACACTCTTCTGACAGCACATGAGTATACTGGATACACTCTTCTGACAGCACATGAGTATACTGGATACACTCTTCTGACAGCACATGAGTATACTGTATACATTCTTCTGACAGCACATGAGTATACTATATACATTCTTCTGACAGCACATGAGTATACTGGATACACTCTTCTGACAGCACATGAGTATACTGGATACACTCTTCTGACAGCACATGAGTATACTGGATACACTCTTCTGACAGCACATGAGTATACTGGATACACTCTTCTGACAGCACATGAGTATACTGGATACATTCTTCTGACAGCACATGAGTATAATGTATATATTTTTCTGACAGCACATGAGTATACTGGATACATTCTTCTGACAGCACATGAGTATAATGTATATATTTTTCTGACAGCACATGAGTATACTGTATACATTCTTCTGACAGCACATGAGTATAATGTATATATTTTTCTGACAGCACATGAGTATACTGTATACATTCTTCTGACAGCACATGAGTATACTGTATACATTCTTCTGACAGCACATGAGTATACTGTATACATTCTTCTGACAGCACATGAGTATAATGTATATATTTTTCTGACAGCACATGAGTATACTGTATACATTCTTCTGACAGCACATGAGTATACTATATACATTCTTCTGACAGCACATGAGTATACTGGATACATTCTTCTGACAGCACATGAGTATACTGGATACACTCTTCTGACAGCACATGAGTATACTGGATACACTCTTCTGACAGCACATGAGTATACTGGATACACTCTTCTGACAGCACATGAGTATACTGGATACATTCTTCTGACAGCACATGAGTATACTGGATACATTCTTCTGACAGCACATGAGTATACTGGATACATTCTTCAGACAGCACTTGAGTATACTGTACATAAAAAATCATTCATATTATTCTAAAATGTTAAAAAACATATTCGAGAAAAATATGAAATAGTAAAAGTTTAAAGTTTTAAAGGCCACTCATTAATGACAGAAGCATGGGGCAGTGACAAAGCCCTAGCAAGCAGGACAATGCCCTAGAGACTAAACATATATACATATGATCAGCGCCTAAAGCCCCTCTTCACCCAAACTAGTACCAGTGAGGGACAGACAATGGCTGCTGATGGCTCAGCAGATAGACCTATAGGCTCCCCCAAAGCACTCCCCCTCCCTCCTTAGCTCATAAGGATGGTGAGGTTGCAAACACTACAAAAAAACTACCGAGCTTGAGCAGGACTCGAACCCCAGTCCGGCAAACAGCCACCACAACCTTAAAGGACACAGAAGAAACATGAATATCATAGAGCATAAAATAGAAGAAACGAAAAAGTTGAAGTTACAAGGAGCATAATCTAGGAAAATATAAATGTAAAAAGTGTTAAAATGGGTAAACCTGAAAAGGCAAAGAACATGGAATTGAAAAATGGGATTAAGCCAGGATATACAGTATACCTTAAGGCCCCTACACACGATCAATTTTTTCGTCAATTAATTGATATCAATTTATTGACGAAAATGAAATTGAGGAAATCACTGTGCTTACACACGATCAATGATTTTACTTCAATTTTCAGTTTGATCCATAACTTCGAGATGAAAGCATCTGTGGCTCTAGGAATAGTGCTTGCTCTGGACACTCCAAAGCCCACACACGATCGATTTGATTGAAGACCCATCAATAAATATCAAAGGATCTTTGATCTCTCAATGAATTGATTCAATGAAATAGTTTCAATTAAATTGATATCAATGTCCCCTACACACGGTTAATTCCTCCATAAATTCATTGACAATAAATTGATATCAATTAATTGACGAAAAAATTGATCGTATGTAAGGGCCTTTCAGCTCGATATTCCTTCAACTCGGCTGGGAAAAGTTTTCGTCAATTTGTGCCTCGTAATTAATTCATGCCTTCGTCCGTGGAGCCCCTGTGATAAATCACTCTCTGATACAAATCGAAATGACTCTGAATGCAGTTCATGAGAGGGAGGAAAAAGGATCTGGCTGACCTCAACTTGACCTCGTTCGCCTTGACTGAATCTCTGGATGAAGACAGAGGAGAACATACACACGCACGCTCGCGCGTGCACACTCACAAACGGAGACAAGATAGAGACACACAAACAGAGAGAGAGAGAGAGAGAGAGAGAGAGAGAGAGAGAGAGAGAGAGAGAGAGAGAGAGAGAGAGAGTATTCTGCTTTTTCAAAAACTATAAAATACTAATAGAGAGAGAGCGAGTGCGAGTGCGAGAGCGAGAGCGAGAGAGAGAGAGAGAGAGAGCGAGTTCTGTTTTTTCAAAAACCAAAATACTAAGAGAAAGAGAGAGAGAGAGAGTTCTGCTTTTTTTTAAAAACTTTAAAATACTAATAGAGAGAGAGAGAGAGAGAGAGAGAGAGAGAGAGAGAAAGAGAGTATTCTGCTTTTATTCAAAAACTCGAAGATACTGAGAGAGAGAGAGAGAGAGAGAGAGAGAGAGAGAGAGAGAGAGAGAGAGAGAGAGAGAGAGAGAGGAGAGAGAGAGAGAGAGAGAGTGTGTGTGTTCTGCTTTTTTCAAAAACTATAAAATACTAATCGACACAGAGAGAGGGAGGTCGAGAGGGAGGTCGAGAGAGAGGTCGAGAGAGAGGTCGAGAGAGAGGTAGAGAGAGAGAGAGAGAGAGAGAGAGAGAGAGAGTTCTGCTTTTTTCAAAAACTATGAAATACTAATCGAGAGAGAGAGAGAGAGAGAGAGAGAGAGAGAGAGAGAGAGAGAGAGAGAGAGAGAGAGAGAGAGAGAGAGAGAGAGAGAGAAAGAGAGAGAGAGAGAGCTCTGCTTTAAATGTAGCAATATACAATTTGTCTTATCATGGGATGTATATATGTATGTATATATGTATAATCTGCTGATTAATTTTACCAATTAACTAATTGCAATACTCATATTGACCTTAAAATCTTAATTACCTCTCACGTCTTTCATATGTTCCTCACTAAAAAAAAAAAAAAATAAATAAATAAATAACCTTGGATCCAAATGAAGAACGAATGAAGTAATCAAAACTCTTGTCTCGATTCGTACCCAGAACTTGAGCTAAACAACTCTGCCACCAGGAACTATGGAAGTATATTTTCGCTTCTATCTCATATTCAAAAAGTTTTCCTAAAGTTGGAATATAATCATAGCTATCATCAAATGATGTCCTAGCGTTTATTCCTTTATAGGCTGATATTTATAGAATCTACTGGTCATTCTTACTAGATTATTTGTCATTTCTATAGCCACAGTGCCCTCCTAGATTCTAAAAATTCTTCATTATATCTGCTTGTTTGACTTTTTATTTTCCGCTTCTGTCGGTGACTTCATCTTCCAACATCCAATAAAACAGACAGGAACTAATAATTAAAGTATGGAAATTTGTTTGTTCGCATGTACATACAGTTTACTTGTTCGCATGTACATACAGTTTGTTTGTTTGCATGTACGTACAGTTTGTTTGTTTGCATGTACGTACAGTTTGTTTGTTTGCAAGTACGTACAGTTTGTTTGTTCACATGTACATACAGTTTGTTTGTTCGCATGTACGTACAGTTTGTTTGTTTGCATGTACGTACAGTTTGTTTGTTTGCATGTACATACAGTTTGTTTGTTTGCAAGTACGTACAGTTTGTTTGTTCACATGTACATACAGTTTGTTTGTTCGCATGTACGTACAGTTTGTTTGTTTGCATGTACGTACAGTTTGTTTATTCACATGTATGCACAGTTTGTTCGCATCTACGTACAGTTTTTGTTCGCATGTATGTACAGTTTGTTTGTTCGTATGTGCGTACATTTTGTTTGTTTGCATGTGCGCACATCTTGTTTGTTTGCATGTACGCACAGTTTGTTTGTTCACATGTACGCACAGTTTGTTCGCATGTACGTACAGTTTTTGTTCGCATGTACGTACAGTTTGTTTCTTCACATGTATGCACAGTTTGTTCGCATGTACATACAGTTTGTTTGTTCGTATGTACATACAGTTTGTTTGTTCGTATGTGGGTGTACAGTATGTTTGTTTGCATGTACGTACATTTTGTTTGTTTGCATGTACGTACAGTTTGTTTGTTTGCATGTACGCACAGTTTGTTCGCATGTATCTACAGTTTTTGTTGTTCGCATGTACCTACAGTGTGTTTGTTCGCATGTACATACAATTTGTTTGTTCGTATGTACATGCAGTTTATTTGTTCGCATGTACATACAGTTTGTTTGTTCGCATGTACGTACAGTTTGTTTGTTTGCGTGTACGTACAGTTTGTTTGTTCACATGTACGCACAGTTTGTTTGCATCTACATACAGTTTTTGTTTGCATGTACATAAAGTTTGTTTGTTCGCATGTTCGTACAGCTTGGTTGTTCGCATGTTCGTACAGTTTGGTTGTTCGCATGTTCGTACAGTTTGCTTGTTTCCATGTACATACAGTTTGTTCATGCATCAAGGCTTTGGTTCGTATCTACGTTAACTCCCACACATACGTTCGTAGTCTTAATATACATACTGTTTTAAAGCCTGGAAGAGTTGCTAGCATCCCCAGTTCACAGTAATTTACGAGGCATTCTTTTCAGTAGATTTCAAACCTCTGAATGGCTTTCATAAATGAGATTCGGTCTTTCCAAACCAGAGTTTGACCTTGTTCGTGGGTTCGTGCCCAAACCACACGTGATCGAATTATTTTTTGCAGCAGCAGGAAGGAAAAATAATTGTTTCTTCGACAAAGAACGCTTTCTTGCTATGAGCTGTTGCTGATAAATCATTTTCGATAGTTCATAAGGTTAAGAATCGATTAGTCATCTTTACTTTATCTTATCTTGTTCTGGAACTTATAGATTATATCCATAAAT
>NC_090763.1:54547168-54554503 GCF_036898095.1 Palaemon carinicauda
GATAATGATGCTAAGAAAAAGCTAGAAAAATTATGTTTTGAATAGGTTGTTTAAATCACCTTCCGACCTCATCAGTTTTTCAGTGATTACGAGAGAGAGAGAGAGAGAGAGAGAGAGAGAGAGAGAGAGAGAGAGAGAGAGAGAGAGAGAGAGAGAGAGAGAGAGAGAATTCTGTAAAAAGTTAGTTCTTTTTATAAGTTTTTTTCTGTTAGATTAGGCACTGTATACGGGAATCAAAGTAATAAATTCTATAGATTCTGTAACTATAATTTGATTTACAATGTGAAACTGAAATATCATTTGCATACAGTTTTTATCATATCTGCGAGACAGAAATCTTAATTAATATTTAGAAGAAAATTTTAATTTGTATATCTCTACAACTGAGGAGTGTCTGGCCGGAAAAGAATGCAGTTCCTTTGCCTGATTTGCATTCTTTCAGAGGAAATTTTGTTTAGCAACCTGATTGTCATTCTTTCAGATGACAGTTGGTTTAGCAACCTGATTGTCATTCTTTCAGAAGAAATTTGGTTTAGCAATCTGATTTGCATTCTTTCAGAATAAATTTGGTTGAGCAACCTGATTTGCATTCTTTCAGTTGACAGTTGCTTTTGCAACCTAATTTGCATTCTTTCAGAAGACAGTTGCTCTTGCAACCTGATCGGCATTCATTCAGATGAAAGTTGCTTTTACAACCTGATTTGCATTTTTTCAGAAGAAAGTTGGTTTAGCAACCTGATCTGAATTTTTTCAGAAAGCAGTTGCTTTTGCAACCTGATTTGCATTCTTTCAGAAGACTGTTTTGTAACTTGATTTGCATTTCATTTAGAAAACAGTTTTGAAACCTGATTTGTATTATTTAAGAAGAAAGTTGTTTTGCAACTTGATTTGCATTTTTTCAAAAGACAGTTAGTTTTGCAACCCGATTTGCATTCTTTCAGAAGACAGTTGCATTTGTACCCTGATTTGCATTCTTTCAGAAGACAGTTGCATTTGTACCCTGATTTGCATTCTTTCAGAAGGAAGTTAGTTTTGCAACCTGATTTACATTCTTTCAGAGGACAGTTGCTATTGCAACCTGATGTGCAATTCTTTCAGGCGACAGACGGTTTTGCAACCTGCTTTGCATTCTTTCAGAAGATAGTTAGTTTTGCAACCTGATTTACATTCTTTCAAAAGACAGTTTTGCAACCTGATTTGCATTCTTCCAGAGGACATTTAGTTTTGTAACCTGATTTACACTTTTTCAGAAGACAGTTAGTTTTGTAACCTGATTTACACTTTTTCAGAAGACAGTTAGTTTTGTAACCTGATTTGCATTCTTTTAGAAGACACTTAGTTTTGTAACCTGATTTACATTCTTTCTAAAGACAGTTTTGCAACCTGATTTGCATTCTTTCAGAGGACATTTAGTTTTGTAACTTGATTTACTTTTTTTGAAAAGACACTTAGTTTTGTAAGCTGATTTGCATTCTTTCAAAAGACAGTTTATCAACATGATTTGCATTTTTTCAAAAGACATTTTAGCAACCTGATTTGCATTTTTTAAAGACAGCTAGTTTTGTAGCTTGAATTGCATAGTTTTGTAGCCTGATTTGCATTCTTTCAGAAGAAAGTTGGGTTTTGCAACCTGATTTGCTTTTATTTCTATTAGATTTAATTACAGCCTGAAAAACACAGTTTTACTTAGAGTATTTCACTCTTCTTTTTGAGGTTCGAACGAAAATAAACTCTTGAGATTGCGTGTTAATTTGATTCGCGGTTCTTCCATGCCCGAAGCATTAAGTGAAATACAGCAACTTAAAAAACTACTCAAATGAAACAAGTTCTGTTACAACTTTCTTATGCCTTTAATTTCTTTGTTCTTTTTATCATTATTGATTTCTTCTTCTTATATGTTTGATTATTACCCTTGGAAAATTGAGTAGATTCTGATTCACTACAATTTTCGAGCTTAATTGAAATGCATTGTGTCGCCTCTCCAAGGACGTCCGCCCTTTGAAGTCACGTGACATTCCTATCAATATTAGTTCCTAAGACAACTGAACTTCACAAGATTCGTGTCTGAAATTCTTGTACGTTAAGATTTGGACATTTGGCTTCTAATTCCTATGTAATTGGGGCATAACAATTTACATTAATGGCAAGAATTTTTGAATTTTTTTCTATACATCAAGCTGAAACATACTCAAAATAAATGGATGATTTCAAAAGTTTGGAGAATTTTGGAATTTCCCTATACCTCAAGATGGAACCTACTCAAAATAAATTATTAGTTTAAAAAGTTTGTATAATTTGGGATTTTTTCTATACCTCAAGCTGGAACCTACTCAAGATAAATTAATGATTTCAAAAGTTTTGATAATTTTGGAATTTCCCTATACCTCAAGCTGGAACCTACTCAAAATAAATTATTAGTTCCAAAAGTTCGGATAATTTTGGATTTTTTCTATACCTCAAGCTGGAACCTACTCAAAATAAATGAATGATTTCAAAAGTTTGGAGAATTCTGGAATTTCCCTATACCTCAAGCTGGAACCTACTCAAAATAAATGAATGATTTCAAAAGTTTGGAGAATTCTGGAATTTCCCTATACCTCAAGCTGGAACCTACTCAAAATAAATGAATGATTTCAAAAGTTTGGAGAATTCTGGAATTTCCCTATACCTCAAGCTGGAACCTACTCAAAATAAATGAATGATTTCAAAAGTTTGGAGAATTCTGGAATTTCCCTATACCTCAAGCTGGAACCTACGCAAAATGAATGAATGATTTCAAAACTTTGGAGAATTCTGGAATTTCCCTATACCTCAAGCTGGAACCTACTCAAAATAAATGAATGATTTCAAAACTTTGGAGAATTCTGGAATTTCCCTATACCTCAAGCTGGAACCTACTCAAAATAAATGAATGATTTCAAAAGTTTGGAGAATTCTGGAATTTCCCTTTACCTCAAGCTGGAACCTACTCAAAATAAATGAATGATTTCAAAAGTTTGGAGAATTTTGGATTTTATCTATACCTCAAGCTGGAACCTACTCAAAATAAATTATTAGTTTCAAAAGTTTGGATAATTTTGGATTTTTTCTATACCTCAAGCTGGAACCTACTCAAAATAAATTATTAGTTTCAAAAGTTTGGATAATTTTGGATTTTTTCTATACATCAAGCTGGAACCTACTCAAAATAAATTATTAGTTTCAAAAGTTTGTATAATTTGGGATTTTTTCTATACCTCAAGCTGGAACCTACTCAAAATAAATTATTAGTTTCAAAAGTTTGGAGAATTCTGGATTTTTTCTATACCTCAAGCTGGAACCTACTCAAAATAAATTAATCAAAAGTTTGGATGATTTTGGAATTTCCCTATACCTCAAGCTGGAACCTACTCAAAGTAAATTATTAGTTTCAAAAGTTCGGATATTTTTGGATATTTTGGGGTTTTTTCTATACCTCAAGCTGGAACCTACTTGAAATAAATTATTAGTTTCAAAAGTTCGGATAATTTCAAATTCTTTCTATACCTCAAGCTGGAACCTACTCAAAATAAATTATCAGTTTCAAAAGTTTTGATAATTTTGGAATTTCCTTATACCTCAAGCTAAAACACTCTCAAAATAAAGCAAAGCTGCGGAGGTTTTGCTAATAAAACTAATTTCCTAATAGTTTTCGTGCACCGACGACTAAATCCATAAATATTCTTTTAATGTTTTACAAACTGTTTATCATCAGACTATAATTTGACTCAAGGTTAGGTGACCATCACTTAGTTTTCAAGGTCTCGCCTTGAAGGCTAGGTGACCTCTTGCTTTCAAGGTCTCATAATTTACCCATCATAGTGCGATAACATTCCTAAATCAAACTTAATGTGTCTTATGTGACATATCACCAAAACACTTTATTAAGAAAAAATAAATAAAACTGCTTTCTAAAAAAAAAAAATGCCACGATATCTGTGGTAATACAATTTTGAAAAAATCTGTATACTTCCCCATTTGAAGCCTGTCTGGCTAAAAAGGCTAGGCAGTCTAACTAACAAACAAACTTTCAAAGTATAAATTGTGTTTTCTAGTAATTGGTATAAGACCATAATGCGTATTTTTTAGGTTTTCATAATTATTTTAGCAATTGGGTTTATTTGAATTTAAAAACTTAAAAGAGTACAAAGGGTTTAAGTAATACAGCAAGAGTTTTCAATTGTTTTTTAACTCATTATAAATCTTGCTCACCTTGTTCTTCCCTCCTCCTCCTCTTCCTCCTCCTTCTCCACCTCCTCCTTCTCCTTCTCCACCTCCTCCTTCTCCTTCTCCTCCTTCTCCTCCTCCTAGCCCTCCTCCTTCTCCTCCTCCTCCTAGCCCTCCTCCTTCTCCTCCTCCTCCTAGCCCTCCTCCTTCTCCTCCTCCTCCTAGCCCTCCTCCTTCTCCTCCTCCTCCTAGCCCTCCTCCTTCTCCTCCTCCTCCTAGCCCTCCTCCTTCTCCTCCTCCTCCTAGCCCTCCTCCTTCTCCTCCTCCTTCTAGCCCTCCTCCTTCTCCTCCTCCTCCTAGCCCTCCTCCTTCTCCTCCTCCTCCTAGCCCTCCTCCTTCTCCTCCTCCTTCTAGCCCTCCTCCTTCTCCTCCTCCTCCTAGCCCTCCTCCTTCTCCTCCTCCTCCTAGCCCTCCTCCTTCTCCTCCTCCTCCTAGCCCTCCTCCTCCTCCTCCTCCTCCTAGCCCTCCTCCTCCTCCTCCTCCTCTTCATCTTTTTCCTCCTGAGCTCGTAACCACTTTTCACACCTGGCATCTTGCTATTTTACGTGTGACCTTTTAGCAGTCGTCTGCAGATCAGGAAATCTGCGACACATCGTGACTGTAATCGTCAACGAGTCAAGATTACGTGTAAAGTTTCTTAATGGACTGAAAGATACATGAAGTTGTCAACTGAGAGGAAGAGAAACTGCGTGTACGCGTGACAACGTTTTATCTCTTAATTAAATTAGTCAGAGAAATCTTTAGGATTTGTATAATCTTAACCCTTTTCGTGTCTAAGCACGAGGTATGTGCGAGAGTTCGCAGGGTGGTCTTACCCTGTTAATAAGATGTCATTGATAAATAGATAGATTTGTGTATTCTCTCTCTCTCTCTCTCTCTCTCTCTCTCTCTCTCTCTCTCTCTCTCTCTCTCTCTCTCTCTCTCTCTCTCTCTCTCTCTCTCTCTGAGATATATATATATATATATATATATATATATATATATATATACTATATATATGTATATATATATATAATGTGTATATATGTATACATATACATACATATATATATATATATATATATATATATATATATATATATATATATATATATATATACATATATATATATATATAGTGTATATATGTATACATACATACATATATATATATATATATATATATATATATATATATATATATATATATATATATAAATATAATGTATATATGTATACATATATATATATATATATATATATATATATATATATATAATATATATATATATATATGTATATATATATTAGATCTCTCTCTCTCTCTCTCTCTCTCTCTCTCTCTCTCTCTCTCTATTAGCAAAACTCTAGCGAAACATAAATGGATCCTTATTTCCTTCTTGCATTTGCCCACTTTTCGACATCCAAATGACCAAAAAGAAAAAAAAAATAAATGAATGTCACCTCTGTGAACACAAAAGCATTGACAAGATTAATCCTTTCCTTTATCAAAATGATAATTTATGCCTAAATTATGGATAATCTTTATCAGATGTTTGTTCTAGGAGAATTAAAAGTTTAATTACGCAAATAGATATGTTTAAAGTCTCAGATAGCTACTTCAGAACATTTTAAATAAAAGATAAAAAAAGAACTCTCAAAAAAAGGGTTATTTACGTTTTTGTCAAATTAGCATCCAAAGTCATGGGTCACAATAATTAAATTATTTACGCAAATCTACGTCAACTGTATACAAATGAGTCTTTATAGTAATTTCCCTAAGTTTATCAAAGTAAAATTTAAAAAAAAAAAAAAAAAAAAAAAAAGAGCTCTCAAAAAAGGGTTATTTACGCTTTAGTCAAATTAGCATCCAAAGTCATGGGTCACAATAATAAAACTATTTACGCAAATCTACGCCACCTATATACAAATGAGTCTTTATAGTAATTTCCCCCAAGTTTATTCAATTAAAATCCAAAACTCGGCTGTGAAATTTCTTACTCATGATATCTACCTTGTTGCTCATATTATATATTCTTCTTTTCCTTCTTGAATTACTAGTTTCTTTCGGCCTGGGCTACAAAAGGGTACTAGGTGGCGCCGTCTGACAGCCGCCCTTCGCGTTGGTTGCGTAAACGGGTAATCTTCAAGAGGAGTATTACTCTTGCGCATGTGCAGGCGTGTGACTTCGGGCAAGGTTAACCCCTTTTCGTCTTTTGACTCATTCATGATCTCCTGGTGTCTTCTTTGTTTTAATTCTCGTCATATTCCTCATGGTCTTTGCTTGCTTATTACCTTTTTTTCATCTTGATTTATTCTCTCGTGTGGCGTGTAAGCCATGTCCACTTGAGGGGACGCTCTCTCTCTCTCTCTCTCTCTCTCTCTCTCTCTCTCTCTCTCTCTCTCTCTCTCTCTCTCTCTCTCTCTGTAATTATCGCTGCCTTTTACGTACCAATGTCATCATCGCATGTGAATTATTCATATCCTACTTTTTTTTTTCTTCTTCCAGTCTTTTTAAATACTCTTTTTATTTTCCTAGTTTCTTTCTTCTAGTCTTCTTCCTCCGCATCCCATCTTCTTTATCATCAACTTGTTCATCCTCACTCTTCTATCGTTTTTTTTTTTTTTTCTCATCTCACTCTGCAGCTCCTAACTTTGGTTAATATATTTTTGCTATTCTCTTAGTGCTTCAAAACCCCCATTTCTTCCTCCTTCATCTCTCTTTATTCCAAATTGGGTTCACAGCCTTCGTAATCACATCTGCCAACCAACACCCCCCCCCCCCCCTTTTCCTTTGCCCCTCCCCACTATACCCTTGAGGGGCAATACTGGATGAAGAAGCCCTCAAAATGCCACCCTGTATCATGAGGGCATATCGCATTCATTCCACGTCACTTGACCAAAATAGCTCTCTTGGTCACACGAAGTATCGCGTGATGTCCATTGCTTTAATTTGCTTGTGATAAAAGTTTCGAGGGTTTTTCCTAATCATTAAAAAGAATTTGTATTCTTAAAGGAATAATTGTAAGGTGATTTAATCTCTAATTTTAGATTTCTATCAGACGTTGTGCTGCCGTTTTTTTCCTTGAATTATTATTATTGTATTTCTAT
>NC_090763.1:54555003-54565003 GCF_036898095.1 Palaemon carinicauda
AAAATAAGGATTTCTATATAATCTCTCTCTCTTTCTCTCTCTCTCTCTCTCTCTCTCTCTCTCTCTCTCTCTCTCTCTCTCTCTCTCTCTATGGATAACATGAACTTCGTTTAGTTGATTGGTCTATTCTTGACAATGTTATGCGTACAGAAATCAAGGCTTTCTATACAATCTCTCTCTCTCTCTCTCTCTCTCTCTCTCCCTCTCTCTCTCTCTCTCTCTCTCTCTCTCTCTCTCTCTCTCTCTCTCTCTCTCTCTCAATATGGATTGCATGAACTTCGTTTAGTTGATTGGTCTATTCTTGACAATGTTATGCGTACAGAAATCAAGAATTTCTATAAAATCTCTCTCTCTCTCTCTCTCTCTCTCTCTCTCTCTCTCTCTCTCTCTCTCTCTCTCTCTCTCTCTCTCAATATGGATTGCATGAACTCCGTTTAGTTGATTGGTCTATTCTTGACAGCCAATGTTATGCGTACAGAAAACTAGAATTTCTTTAAAATCTCTCTCTCTCTCTCTCTCTCTCTCTCTCTCTCTCTCTCTCTCTCTCTCTCTCTCTCTCTCTCTCTCTCTCAATATGGATTGCATGAACCCCGTTTAGTTGATTGGTCTATTCTTGACAATCAATGTTATGCAGCATGTTGGCCAGGGCACCAACCACCCGTTGAGGTACTACTGCTAGAGAGTTATGGGGTCCTTTGACTGGCCAGACAGTAGTACATTAGATCCTTCTCTCTGGTTACGGTTCATTTTCCCTTTGCCTACACATACACCGAATAATCTGGCCTATTTACATATTTCCGTCTGTTCTCATACACCTGACAACAAGGGGTTAACTACTGCACTGTAATTTTTCAGTGGCCACTTTCCTCGTGGTAAAGGTATTATTACTATTATTATTATTACTAGCTAAGCTACAACCCTAGTTGGAAAAGCAAGATGTTATAAGCCCAAGGGCTCCAAGAGGGAAAAGTAGCCCAGTGTGGAAAGGAAACAAGGAAAAATAAAATATTTTAAGAACAACAACACCACCAAAATAAATATTTCTTATATAAACTATAAAAACTTTAACAAAACAAGAGGAAGAGAATTAAGACAGAATTGTGTGCCCTAGTGTACCCTCAAGAAAAAGAAATCTAACCCAAGACAGTGGAAGACCATGGTACAGAGGCTATGGCACTACCTAAGACTAGAGAACAATGGTTTGATTTTGGAGTGTCCTTCTCCTAGAAGAGCTGCTTACCATAGCTAAAGAGTCTCTTCTACCCTTACCAAGAGGAAAGTAGCCATTGAACAATAACAGTTAACCACTTGGATGAAGAGGAATTATTTGTTAATGTAAGTGTTGTCAGGTGTATGAGGTTAGAGGAGAATTTGTAAGGGATAGGCCAGACTATTCGGTGTATGAGTGGGCAAATGAAAAATGAACCGTAACCAGAGAGAAGGTCGCAATGTAGTACTGTCTGGCCAGTCAAAGGACCCCATAAATCTCTAGCGGTAGTATCTCAACGGGTGGCTGGTGCCCTATCCAACCTACTACCTATAAAACACTCTTTAGCTATGGTAAGCAGCTTATCTAGGAGGACACTCCAAAATCGAACCAGTGTTCTCTAGTCTTGGGTAGTGCCATAACCTCTGTACCTTGGTCTTGCGCTACCCTGGGGTAGAGTTCTCTTGCTTGAGGGTACACTCGGGCAGACTATTCTATCTTATTTCTCTTCCTCTTGTTTTGTTAAAGATTTTATAGTTTATATAGGAAATTTTTATTTTAATGTTGCTGTTCTTAAAATATTTAATTTTTCCTTGTTTCCTTTCCTCACTGGGCTATTGTCCTTGTTGGGGCCCCTGGGCTTATAAAATCCTGCTTTTCCAACTATGGTTTTAGCTTAACAAGTAATAATAGTTACAGTAATGATACAGAAATCAAGAATGTCTGTAAAATCTCTCTCTCTCTCTCTCTCTCTCTCTCTCTCTCTCTCAATAGACATGTTTTACATAAACTTACACCTGTTAATTATTATATCTTCTCAAAATACTATATCATAATAAATTTAGACTAGTTTATACACTTAACATTTAGGAGCCTTTGCAGTAAGTACATTTCATGCGTGGCTCTGTAGGCATTGCATAAGACTTTCCAGCTGTTTTAGACACCTAACTTCCTATACTTCTAATTTCCCTGCTTTCCCGTTTCCGTTCACCATCAGATCTAACTTCTCTTACCATTCACCGATTTATGCTACTGGGTTTTTTTCCTTCAGTAACACTTCACCGCTGAATGGGCTTCTTCAGCTTCAGGGATTCTATGTATCCAGTCATTCGTCCATCGAATTCTGAATTCAGCAGATGTTGAGAAATCTTCAGTTCTGCAATTGAACGGTTCCAGGTCTTTCTATTCTTTCGGTTCCAGGTCTTTCTATTCTTTCGGTTCCAGGTCTTTGTATTCTTTTGGTTCCAGGTCTTTCTATTCTTTCGGTTCCAGGTCTTTCTATTCTTTCGGTTCCAGGTCTTTGTATTCTTTCTGCTACTATGCTTTCGAATTCCCCTCCTCCTTCTGGTTTTCTCCGGCTCTGGACCGAATAAGGACAATAGACATAAATAAAACTGCCTTTTTTCATCGGCCTCAGGGTTAAAAGAATAATGGACTGAATCTGTTCAATGAATGCTCTTGAGAGGATAATATTCAGTTGAATTGATAAATTGGGATTTTTGAAAATATAAAATTGCATATATGTATATATATATATATATATATGTGTATATGTGTATATATGTATATATATATGTATATATATATATATATATATATCTATATATATATTTCTTTTTTTCCTTTGGCTGTCTGGTGATCGCCAGACCGGGTTTCGAGTCCCGCTCAAATTTGTTAGTTCGTTTGGTCGCTGCAACCACACCATCCTTGTGAGCTAAGGATTATGGGTTTTGGGGGAGCCTTAAGGTCCATCTGCTGAGTCAGGAGCCATTGCGTGGCCCTCCTTGATCCTAGCTTGAGTGGAGAGGGGGCTTGGGCGCTGATCATATGTATATATAGTCAGTCTCTAGGGCATTGTCCTGCTTGATAGGGCAATGTCACTGTCCATTGCCCCTGCGATTCATGAGCAGCCTTTAAACCTTTAAACCTTTTGTTGTTTTCTTCTCGATAAGGGTATTGCCTGCCCTTACTACCAGCCTCCATGTTATGATAAGTGTTATTTGAAGGCTAAATACATATTCTAAGACGTTTTCTTATCGCATCATTGATAACATGAGTATATCCAATTAACGTACAGTAATTAATTAAGTTCAGACTGTATGACCAATGAAAAATTTTGAAGTAAAAACAAATTTTCCGACTATACTACTCGATAAAGCATATTTTTTTTTTTTTTAATATTGCACAAGGATTTATTTTCTCTCATATGCTAAAAGCAAATGCGCCCCTCTTTCGAATATTTTGGTTCCTTTTTATACGTCCAATAATAAAATAAGTTATCTCGCGAATGGCAGGAAAAAAAAACCGGGAGTGCCTTAATTGTTAAACACTATTTCAAAGTTTCTTGTTATTAAGAAGCGATCGTAGAATGTTAAAGAATAAGGAAGAACAATATATCTGAAATAGAAAAAAATATATTAAATATTTTAGATAAATATTTTCTTTCTCTCCAAAATGCAATAAAAAGTGCGTTTTAGAGATTTGAACAAGTGACACCACGTAGTATATAATTGTAGACCAGGTAAGATCGCCCCACATTAGGTAGAACACGGTCTCTTACGTTGGCAGCCTGTATATCAAAGGATACTCATTTGAGAGAGAGAGAGAGAGGAGAGAGAGAGAGAGAGAGAGAGAGAGAGAGAGACTTACCTTACCTTATTGCCTTATTCTATGTTTGGGTTCCCCAAGGTCCCTCAGTGTGAGGCACCTCTTATATCCACTGGAGAGTTACTAATGCATCTTCCAGTGTATTTTGCATCTTCCAGTCTTGGATGGTCTGGGATGCATCTTAGGTATTTATCGAGCTTATTCTTAAACACATCTACGCTCACTCCTGATATGTTTCTTAGATGAGCTGGCAGCACATTAAATAGTCGCTGCATTATCGATGCTGGTGCGTAGTGGATTAATGTCCTGTGTGCCTTCCTTAGTTTTCCTGGTAAATTTTTTTGGCACTATTAATCTACCTCGGCTTGCTCTTTCTGATATTTTTAGCTCCATGATGTTTTCATTAATTCCTTCTATTTGCTTCCATGCTTGTATTATCATGTAGCGTTCTCTTCTCCTTTCTAGACTGTATAGTTTTAAAAATTGCAGTCTTTCCCAGTAGTCAAGGTCCTTAACTTCTTCGATTCTAGCAGTATAGGACCTTTGTACACTCTCTATTTGTGCAATATCCTTTTGGTAGTGTACTACGTACATAAGTTTTGTAAAGCATAATCATGTGTTCAGCTTTTCTTGTTTTAAAGTGTCTGAATATCATTCCTATTTTTGCTTTACATTTAGCCAACAGTGTTGCTATTTGGTCGTTGCATAACATATTCCTATTTAACATTACACCAAGGTCTTTAATTGCTTCCTTGTTTGTGATTGTCTCGTTATTAGGTCCCTTGTATGTATATACCATTCCTTCTCTGTTTCCATAATTCATTGATTCGAATTTATCGGAGTTAAATACCATCCTATTTATCTCCGCCCATTCATATATTTTGTTTAGATCTCTTTGTAGTGAGTTCCTATCTTCATCACAAGTAATTTCTCTACTTATTCTTGTGTCATCGGCGAAACTTCTCACTACAGAGTTTTCAACATCACAGTCTATGTCTGAGATCATAATAACAAACAGCAGTGCAGCTAAAACCGTACCTTGTGGTACGCCAGATATTACCTGAGCTTCATCCCATTTCTCGTCATTTGCAACCACTATCTGTTTTCTGTTTTGCAGGAATTCTTTTACCCATTTTCCTATCTTTCCCACAATATTATGCTTTCTCATTTTTTTCTCTAATATATTGTGGTCTACCTTGTCGAAGGCTTTTGCAAAATCTAGATAGATCACATCTGTGTCTTTTTCACTTATCATATTTTTGTATATGTTTTCATAGTGTGCTATCAGTTGGGTTTGTGTACTTTTTCTGGGCACAAAACCATGTTGACCTATATTAAACAAATTATTTTTAACCAAATGATCCATTATTTTCTTTTTATTACCCTCTCATACACTTTCATAATAAGTGATGTTAGACTAACAGATCTATAATTGCTTGCCTCTAGTCTTGATCCACTTTTGAAGATGGGGGTTATATAAGCTAATTT
The DNA here is from genome assembly GCF_036898095.1 of Palaemon carinicauda. Classification (NCBI taxonomy): domain Eukaryota; kingdom Metazoa; phylum Arthropoda; class Malacostraca; order Decapoda; family Palaemonidae; genus Palaemon; species Palaemon carinicauda. The sequence goes on from NC_090763.1 coordinate 54,560,306, forward strand.
ATGTTTAACATATATCTTGCTCATATCTACACTTTGTCTTAGCAGTATTGCAAGCGGCTTCGCGATAGTGTTTGCAGTTTTTTTAACAAAATCGCTGGAACTCCATCTGGTCCGGCTGCTGATCCATTTTTAATTTCGTTTATAGCCTTGACAATATCTGCTTCATTAATATCTATATCCGTTAGATATTCAACATTTTCTTCTCTCATTTCTGTTTCATCATTCTCATTCGCAATTCTTGGCGTGAACTCACTCTTATATTTTTCTGCTAATATGTTGCATATTTCCTTTTTTTTATTCGTTAGCCGTCCTTCAATTCTTAGAGGGCCTATTTCTAATCTCCCTTTATTCATCTTTTTTGCATAGGAGTAAAGTACTTTGGGGTTTCTTTTTATATTTTGAAGTGTCCTTTCTTCTAAGTCCCTTTTTTCATTTTCTTTTGACTGTATAATCTTTTGTTCTGCATTTTCTATCTTACATTTTATTTCCATCATTTTCCACACATTTTTTTCTTTTGTAAGATTTTTCTTCCACTTTCTAATTTTCTGAAATAAGATCCTTCTTTTTCTTGGTATGCATGGCTTTTGTTTATTGTTTTTCTTCGGTACATATTTTTCAACAATTTCTTCAGTATTTTGTACAGTATGTCCGTATTTACCTGTATATTATCACTTACAAACACATTTTTCCATTCTTTATTCAGTTCTTCATTTATTTCTGACCATTTTATATTCTTACTATAAAAATTATATTTTCCATATCCTTCCCAATGTTTTGTGCTTTGATTAATTCTGTGATCACTTGCTTTGGAATGGACTATTGATTATATGACATTATGGTCTGAAATTCCCGTGTTATACACTATTATTTCTTTAACATAATTCACCTCATTCACAAATACTAGATCTAGGACATTTTCCTTTCTTGTTGGAATGTGGTTTATTTGTTGCATATTATGTTCTTATAGCATATCTTGAAGCTTTTCAAATTGCCTCTTATCTTCTGCGCTACTATTGCTCTCTTTTTTATATGTATACATACAACCACTCTCTTCTATCCGTTCTTTCCAATCCACGAAAGGAAAGTTAAAATCTCCGGATAGGAGTATATTCCAGTCTTTATGGTTTCTACATATATCATCTATTTTTTCTATTACTATGTCAAACTCCTTAGTATTTTAGGGGTCTGTAAACTACAATATTCACTAGTTTTTCAGATTCAAATTCTACCGCAATCAATTCACATTCTGTGTTGCTGTATTTTTCACAGACTTTTCCTTGATTTATGTCTCTTCCATATATTGCGGTTTCCCCCTTGATTCCTATTTATTCTGTCAGATCTATAAGTTTGGAAACCCTTTATCTGGTCATCACTGCCAGTCTCTTGAGAATACCATGTTTCACTTATATCTAATATATCTATTTTTTCAAATTGGGTTAGATCTTCTAAGAACTCTATTTTCCTTTTAGAGTTACTCGTGACTAAACCCTGTGCATTCATCACTATTATGGTTTGTGTTTCATTCCCATTATTTAATATTGGTAATGATATGGATTCTCCCATGCTTCCTTCCTGTTCTGATATGATGTTCTTTTCTTCATTTCCCGGAATTCTGCCATTGAAAAATCAAACTTTTCTATTATATTTGTTCTTTCGCCTTCATATTTATTTTTGTGTGTATACCTGCAATTATCTCCATATCTGCACCAACCCCTGGCATTATAGATGCATTCTTTGTAGTTGGGCTCTATATGTGCAGATTTGGGTTGAAAGGCCTCATATCTTGGGTTTATTTGGTGCATAGCGCGGTATATACGCGGCCGCTTTTTTGTTTCTTTTTTTGTTTCATTTTTGCTTTCATTTTTCTTTTCAGTTTGCTGAGTTTTCTTATTATCATTCATAGTTGCAGGATGCATATATCGAAATTTTTTGTTGAAACTGCATCCTTTTCCTTCTTTTAGGGTTTTGCCTATTTTTGGATGGAGATCTCTGCATTCATCTCCACATCCGTCTAAATACGCACATTTACCATATATTTCATAATTATGGCATATCTTTGGATGCTTGTAGTAGCATCTTTCGCCAAATATGCAATTCCCTCTTTTCAGCCTATTACAGACTATATCTTTCTTTTCTTTTTTTTTCTTGTTCTTGCTCTTCCCTAAAAGTATGTAGGTCCGGGTAGTCTCTTGGGTCTATTATTTGTTTCCATCTGATAATTTATTTCTTCATAAGTATGTTGTTGGATGGCATCATAAGTTATATCAATGATTTCCTCTGCATCCTTACACATATCCTGTTCATTTTTCTCTTCTCCTCCTTGAGAGAGAGATTTTAATTCTTGCATCCTGACTATGAGAGAGAGAGAGAGAGAGAGAGAGAGAGAGATTGATTTGAGTTCTTGCATCCTGACTATGAGAGAGAGAGAGAGAGAGAGAGAGAGAGATATTGATTTGAGTTCTTGCATCCTGACTATGGGAGAGAGAGAGAGAGAGAGAGAGAGAGAGATTGATTTGAGTTCTTGCATCCTGACTATGAGAGAGAGAGAGAGAGAGAGAGAGAGATTGATTTGAGTTCTTGCATCCTGACTATGAGAGAGAGAGAGAGAGAGAGAGAGAGAGAGATTGATTTGAGTTTTATTGGCATCATACCCATGAGAGAGAGAGAGAGAGAGATTTGAGTTCTTGCATCCTGACTATGAGAAAGAGAGAGAGAGAGAGAGAGAGAGAGAGAGAGAGATAGATTTGAGTTCTTGCATCCTGACTATGAGAAAGAGAGAGAGAGAGAGAGATATTTGAGTTCTTGCATCCTGACTATGAGAGAGAGAGAGAGAGGAGAGAGAGAGAGATTGATTTGAGTTCTTGCATCCTGACTATGAGAGAGAGAGAGAGAGAGAGAGAGAGATTTGAGTTCTTGCATCCTGACTATGAGAGAGAGAGAGAGAGAGAGAGAGAGAGATTGATTTGAGTTCTTGCATCCTGACTATGAGAGAGAGAGAGAGAGAGAGAGAGAGAGATTGATTTGAGTTTTATTGGCATCATACCTATGAGAGAGAGAGAGAGAGAGAGAGAGAGATTGATTTGAGTTCTTGCATCCTGACTATGAGAGAGAGAGAGAGAGAGAGAGAGAGATTTGAGTTCTTGCATCCTGGACTATGAGAGAGAGAGAGAGAGAGAGAGAGAGAGAGATTGATTTGAGTTCTTGCATCCTGACTATGAGAGAGAGAGAGAGAGAGAGAGAGAGAGAGAGATTGATTTGAGTTCTTGCATCCTGACTATGAGAGAGAGAGAGAGAGAGAGATTGATTTGAGTTCTTGCATCCTGACTATGAGAGAGAGAGAGAGAGAGAGAGAGAGAGAGGTTGATTTGAGTTTTATTGGCATCATACCTATGTGAGAGAGAGGGAGAGAAAGAGAGAGAGAGAGAGAGAGAGAGAGAGAGAGAGAGAGAGATTGATTTGAGTTTTTCTTGCATCTTGAATATGAGAGAGAGAGAGAGAGAGAGAGAGAGAGAGATAGAGATATTTGAGTTCTTGCATCCTGACTATGAGAGAGAGAGAGAGAGAGAGAGAGAGAGATTTGAGTTCTTGCATCCTGACTATGAGAGAGAGAGAGAGAGAGAGATCGATTTGAGTTTTTCTTGCATTCTGACTGAGAGAGAGAGAGAGAGAGAGAGAGAGAGAGAGAGATTGATTTCAGTTTTATTGGCATCATAACTATGAGAGAGAGAGAGAGAGAGAGAGAGAGAGGGAGCGAGAGAGAGAGAGAGAGAGATTGATTTCAGTTTTATTGGCATCATAACTATGAGAGAGAGAGAGAGAGAGAGAGAGAGAGAGCGAGAGAGAGAGATTGATTTCAGTTTTATTGGCATCCTAACTATGAGAGAGAGAGAGAGAGAGAGAGAGAGAGATTGATTTCAGTTTTATTGGCATCATAACTATGAGAGAGAGAGAGAGAGAGAGAGAGAGAGAGAAATTGATTTGGGTACTTGCATCCTGACTATGAGAGAGAGAGAGAGAGAGAGAGAGAGAGAGAGAGAGATGAAAAACTATGCTTGGTCGGCATTGGGAATATAGAAGACGGACAGGATGACGATAGAATAAACGCAAGCCAGAAACACTCGAGAGATGATAATGAGGGAAGGAGTTCGGAGCTGAAGTCTAGGGGCGCTGGCTGTCAAACTTCAGTGCTAAACCCGAACCTCCTCCGGTCCTGGAGAAGTTCTTCTTGTAAAAGCTCCTATAGTCCATTTCTTTTAGCGATGCATATTTGCACCCACTCGCGGCGGTGCCCTTTTAGCTCGGAAAAGTTTCCGGATCGCTGATTGGTTAGTCCATTTCTTTTAGCGATGCATATTTGCACCGACTCGCGGCGGTGCCCTTTTAGCTCGGAAAAGTTTCCGGATCGCTGATTGGTTAGAATTATCTTGTCCAACCAATCAGCGATCTGGAAACTTTTCTGAGCTAAAAGGGCACCGCTGCGAGTCGGTGCAAATATGCATCGCTAAAAGAAATGGACTATAATTGGACAGAGACTAGACAGGAAGTTTATATCTCGGAAGTATTATTAATAAGAATAATTTATATGATCCAGTTGCATGGTGAAATGATGGCGTTTCAGATCATTTACCTTTTAATCAGTGTTTCCCAACCTTTTTTAAATGATTACCCCAAAATTTTATTTCCAACTAATCAATGACC
>NC_090763.1:54570003-54575727 GCF_036898095.1 Palaemon carinicauda
TCGCTCTCAGTGTACACTCAACACCTAACTGTGACTACACACTTTATCTTATCGTCTGCGATCCTGTGGGTGCTCCTACGTGGCGTTTGACCTCCCGACGTTGAAGGCGCCGCCAAAGGTGGTGAGTTAAATCGTGCAGGGTTCATTTGTCGGGCAAAAATCTCAGCGCCGTTAGTTTCCGGCACAGCCGCCGATCCCGCGATGGCGCCTGTGCTGTTATTGAAGGTGGCGATGTGCAATGTTTACTTACATTACTGACCCATTTTTCCATCCCCATTGAGTCACCTGAACGGATATTATCGCTGCCGAGTGGTCTCCAACAGCGCTCTCCACCCTCGTTATGTCATCGCTTCTCAATGACATAAATCTAGGCTGACGTAAGAGGCTGGCAGAGCGGGAGGACGTTGGCCCGGACGGACATTGTTGTTGTTGTTGTTGTTGATGTTGTCCTGAAGGATTCTGAATGCCGTCTTTGTTGCAGCATCTCCACGCATTCATGAATGCTGTGTAATCTCAATATAGAGGTTAATGGCAATACTGATCTCATTCGAATCTCGCTGGGTAAAAATTCAGCTAAATGGGAATGTTCTTTTTGCGTGCACTAAACACGGCCGCATTTGTGTAGGCCTAAGTACGGATGCAAAAACATTGTAGGATGCAAACATTGTGCACAAATGCATGAACACTGCTATGCATATGTTCGTTCGTTCATTATTATTAACATTATACTTTGAGCCTTTCGAATATCCTAGCACTCTCTCGTATCGAAGGATACTGAGGTAGGAATGGGTATCTTGAACTCATAGGGAACCTTGAATAAATACCGTGTCTTATTTTCCGAAATAAAAATAAAAATTAAATACTAGAAAAAAATGGATAAAATAGAAGATACCCAGAAAAGGGAATTACAAAATGGAAATGACTAAAAAATGCAAAACTAACAGAACACCTCTTTTATCCAGGGAGAAGTTATGGATATAAAAAAGATTTTGATTATCCCAAATTTCCTTCCCTCGCCATGAATAATGACGTTTCGAGGACATTATCGAACCATCCTGAATAAACTTGGGTAAACTGGTTCTCGTGACTGTTCTGAGTTTGATGGCGTGCATGTTTGATAATCAAGATATTGAGTCTTCTGGTAAAGTATATTTCAAGTGGTGGAAAGTTCATTATTATTATTATTATTATTATTATTATTATTATTATTATTATTATTAGTAGTAGTAGTATTATTATTATCTTTTTCTTTTATTATTATTATTATTATTGTTATTATTATTATTGTTATGTTATTATTATTATTATCATCATTATCATTAGTAGTATTATTATTATCTTTTTCTTTTATTATTATTATTATTATTGTTATTATTATTATTATTATTATTATTACTTGCTAAACTACAACCCTTGTTGGAAAAGCAGGATGCTATAAGACCTGGGGCTCCTACAAGGAAAATAGCCCAGTGAGGAAAGGAAACTAAGGAAAAATGAAATACCTTAAGAGCAGTAACAACTTTAAAATATTTAATTCCTATATAAACTATAAAAACTTTTAACAAAGCTAAAGGAAGAGAAATAAGATAGAATAGTGTGCCCGAGTGTACCCTTAAGCAGGGGGGAAGGGGTTCTAAACAAGGGGGATTTCATCCCGTGGGGGAAAATTTCAGGTTTTCAGGGGGAAATTGGGAAAACATACAGTATTGAGAAACTCATACTACTAGAATGTTGATTTTTTATTGCCTTCCAGCTCTCCAGGAAGCAATATAAAATAATCCATGTAAGATAGTGTAAAAGTCTATGTACTTACATGGAAAAAAAATACAAGGATTTTTTTTTTTTTTTTTTTTTTTTTGATATGCATAGTGTTTATAATACACTTTTTAAGCCAGACAATATTGGAATGAAGGGGAATTACTTTCTCACATAATAAATGATGAAAGATGTGCATAATGCAGAAAACGCTGAGAACCACCATCTAGAATGTCAATTTTTGTTACCTATATTTTCATTAATTCAGTTATGTAGGTTCGGTCTTTGGTGATAACACCAGTACACGATTTTAAGTGCGAGGAACTGAATTTTTAAGAATATAGGTGTTTATAAAACAATCAAGTGCCCTTTCTTAGCCCAGGCTTGTACATACATACATACATATACCAAGGCACTTCCCCCATTTAGAACATGAAATTCATTGGGAGCTTATCGATGGATAGGTTATAAGATTCAGGGAAAACGTAGGTAGCAAAAGAATTCCAAAGCTTTAAATATAAAGGGAAAAGCTAAGGATAACTGAATATTTACAAAATACATTATATTCACATATATGTCCCTTTCTTATCCCAGGTTTGTAGAAGAAAAATTATTGGGACTATCTATATATAGATATTAAGATTCAGGGAAAACGTAGGTAGCAAAAGAATCCCAAAGCTTTAAATATAAAGGAAAGAAACTCAGAATAACTGAATATCTACAAAATACATTATATTTACGTATATGTCCCTTTCTTATCCCAGGCTTGTAGAAGAGAAAACATTATTGGGACTATCTATATATAGATATTAAGATTCAGGGAAAACGTAGGTAGAAAAAGAATTCCAAAGTTTTAAATATAAAGAAAAAAAATAAGGATAACTGAATGTTTACAAAATACATTATATTCACATATATGTCCATTTTTTATCCCCGGTTTGTAGAAACAGAAAAAATGATTGGGACTATCTATGGATAGATATTAAGATTCAGGGAAAACGTAGGTAGCAAAAGAATTCCAAAGCTTTAGATATAAAGGGAAAAGCTAAGGATAACTGAATATTTACAAAATACATTATATTTACGTATATGTCCATTTTTTATCCCAGGCTTGTAGAATAGAAAAAATTATTGGGACTATCTATATATAGATATTAAGATTCAGGGAAAACGTAGGTAGCAAAAGAATCCCAGAGCTTTAAATATAAGAAAAAAATAAAGAATAACTGAATAATTACAAAATACATTATATTCACATATATGTCCCTTTCTTATCCCAGGCTTGTAGAAGCGAAAATTTATTGGGACCCTATCGATGGATATATATTAAGATTTAGGGAAAACTTAGGTAGCAAAATAATCTCAAATCTATAAGTATAAAGGGGAAAACCCTCCAAGGATAACTGAATATTACAAAATACATTATATATACAAATATATCCTTACGCAACCTACAATGTAAGACGCATTTATTAGAATTTTCACCAAGTTGCATCTTCCATAGCCAGAAAAAATCAAATACACATTGATGAGCAGGGTATAAACTTTTAAGGTAATCACCTTAATTTGAGGTAATTTGCATGGTTTCAACGTCATTGTTAGGGTAATTGTAAGGTAATTTCGGGTTTTCTAGCTTTAAATTTAAGGAAATTTTAAAGAGTTCCAAGGTAATCTAAGGTAAAAAGTAGCAACACCTAATGTAATGGACACATGCTCGTTTAAGGAAATTGTAAGGTAATTTTGGGTTTACTAGCTTCAATTTAAGGAAATTTTAAGAGTTCCAAGGTAATCTAAGTTAAAAGTAGCACCACCTAATGTAATGGACACATGCTCGTTTAAGGTAATTTCGGGTTCACTAGGTAACAACACCTAATGTAATGGACACATGCTCGTTTAAGGTAATTGTAAGGTAATTTCGGGGTTTCTAGCTTCAAATTTAGGGAAATTTTAAAGAGTTCCAAGGTAATCTAAGGTAAAAAATAGCAACACCTAAATGTACTGGACACATGCTCGTTTAAACCGTGGCGATGAGTAACGCGTCTGTGACTTCATTAATATCATATATCATCCGAGTCTCTTCACTGGATCAATACCAGTAGGCTGATATTACCCTCATATGCAAGGGATACCATTCGGCTGATGAACTTTTTTTTTTTTTTTTTTTCTTTTTCTACACGCATCATTTCGCGTTTGAACTAATGGATCCATTTCATCGTAATGGAAGCATGCAATATGCATGCATGTATGTATGTATGTATGTATGTGTATATATATATTTATATATATATGTATATATATATGTGTGTGTATGTATGTTAATATTAATATATATATATGTGTGTGTATGTATGTTTATATTAATATATATATATATATATATATGTGTATATATATATATATATATATTTATATATATTAATATATATATATATATATATGTATATGTATATATATATATATATATATATGTGTGTGTGTGTGTGTGTGTGTATATATATACGGTTTATATATTAATATATATAGATATTTGTATTTATGTATATATATATATATATATATATATTTTATTTCCTTCTCTGCTATTTTGTTCGATTGCGTACTGCATACACGCGATGTAATTCTTGCCTTACCTTTGTATTCATTGTGAATAGATTTTTCATATTGCCGTTAGAACAGAAGCCTTCAGAGCCCGCAATGCTCCGCCAAGCCTGCACGGAATTTACCCAATTGTGAGATCCACTTTTTGGTCAATATTGCTTTAGAAAATTAAACTTGACTTTGTGCGTAATCCGGCTAGAGGAAAATTAAGGGAGTGAACAAAGTACATTGAAAAAGTGTTGGAAAACGTCCTTGCCTAGTGATTGCCAGACTGTGGTTTGAGTCCCCGCTCAAACTCGTTAGTTCCTTTGGTCACTACAACCTCACTATCCTTGTGAGCTAAGGAGGGGGATTTGGGGAGCCTATAGGTCTATCTGCTAAGTCATCAGTAGCCATTACCTAGCACTCCTTGGTCCTAGCTTGGGTGGAGAGGGGCCTTGGGCGCTGGTCATATGTATATACGATCAGTCTCTAGGGCATTGTCCTGCTTGATAGGGCAGTTTCACTGTCCCTTGCCTCTGCTATTTATTACCGGGCTTTCAACCTTTAAATGGCTTTAATATAGAATCACTGTTCATTGTATAACGTGAAAAGCAGTGACAAGAAGAAAGATTATTCTTTACCTTATGAAGCATACATTTCTGTAATATAAGCTTTATTATTTGGGTTAATGAAGTTATATTAACAAACAGGATTATTATTGATTTAGAAATTTGTGTGGGGGGTGGGGGGGTGGGGGCCGGGTGGAAATTTAAAAAAAAAGATACCTAGGGTTGTTGAATAATAAATCTATCGTACCCTCCAACCTTTTTGTTAGTTAATTTGTATCAATTAACCCACATTTTGAAGTATTCCTCAGTGTAAGTAATCGGTCATTTCTTAAGCTTTCTATTTATATACCTGTTTTCCTATATTTTGAGAGTCTTCCCCTAATGATATAAACAAAACAACTTTTAATGAATATCCTATCAAACCCCTTTTCAACATTCAACCAACACTCTTGTCTACAAGCCAAAGATGACAGCTTGAAAAATCAAATTTAAACTTCGCCTTCTTCAAAATTAATCTCTGACGGAATTTTTCGATTTTTTTTTTTTTTTTTTTACAAACGATATTTTTACTCTAAGCTACCTTTCAGAGATTTCTAAAAAGAATGCCTACTTTATCTCTATCGAAAGTGTTTTCTGTTATAAGCACATAGTATGCTATCCATTCAAATTTGTATGTGAATATCTTTTTAAAATTTTATATATATACATATATATACATACATATATATATATATATATATATAGATGTATATATATATATATATATATCTATCTATATATATATATATATATATATACATACATACATACCGTATATATA
>NC_090763.1:54586227-54591227 GCF_036898095.1 Palaemon carinicauda
AATTGTGCCATGCAATTAAGCTAAGCATCCTTATGCCAGGCATTTAAGGCAAGCTTCTTTATGCCAGGTATCTAAGGCAAGCATTTTTATGCAATCCAGTAAACTAGAGCATTATCAGGCCAGGCAGTTAAGACAAGCATCTCTATGCCAGGTAGTGAAGCCATCCCTCCTTAGCCCAGATAGTTAAGCCAAATTTTCGTAGGCCAGTCAGTTAAGCCAAACATCCTAAGCTGAGGCAGTTACGCAAAACTTCCTTAGGCATGGCCTCTAAGCCATAGTTCCCAAGGCAAGGCATTTTCGCCATACAACCTTAGCCCAGGCAGTTGAGCCTCGCACCCCTATACAAATCAGGTAAGCCAAACATCCCTAGTCCATACGTTCATGCCAAACATTTTAAGTCCAGTCACCTAGGCCCTTCTTTTTAGGCCAGCCTGTTAAGCGTTTCGGTTTTTTCCGGACAGTTCAGCCACACATAGACCAGGTAGTTAAGCCAAACCTTCCTAGATAGGGCAGGTCAGCCAACACCCTTAGGCCAGGCAGTTAAGCCATACACCCTCAGGCAAAGTAGTTAAGCCAAACCTCCTTAGCCCTGTCAGTTGAGCCAAACATCCTTAGCAAAGGCAGTTAAGCCAAGCACCATTAGGCCAGGCATTTAGCCAATCATTTTAGACCAGACATTTAAGCCAAGCATTATTAGACCAGGCAGTTAAAGCAAGCTTTAGTAGGCCAGGTAGTTAAGCCAAGCATCATTAGGCCAGGGAGTTAAGCCAAGCATTATTAGACCAGGCAGTTAAGCCAAGCATGATTAGGCCAGGCAGTTAAGCCAAGCATGATTAGACCAGGCAGTTAAGCCAAGCATGATTAGGCCAGGCAGTTAAGCCAAGCATGATTAGGCCAGGCAGTTAAGCCAAGCATGATTAGGCAGGCAGTTAAGCCAAGCATGATTAGGTCAGGCAGTTAAGCCAAACACCATTAGGCCAGGCATTTAAGCCAATCATTATTAGGCCAGACATTTAAATCAATCATTATTAGGCCAGACATTTAAGCCAAGCATCATTAGACCAGGCAGTTTAAGGCAAGCTTTAGTAGGCCAGGTAGTTAAGCCAAGCATCATTAGGCCAGGCAGTTAAGCCAAGCATTATTAGGCCAGGCAGTTAAGCCAAGCATGATTAGGCCAGGCAGTTAAGCCAAGCATGATTAGGCCAGGCAGTTAAGCCAAGCATGATTAGGCCAGGCAGTTAAGCCTAGCATGATTAGGCCAGGCAGTTAAGCCAAGCATCATTAGGCCAGGCAGTTAAGCCAAGCATCATTAGGCCAGGCAGTTAAGCCAAGCATGGTTAGGCCAGGCAGTTAAGCCAAGCATGGTTAGGCCAGGCAGTTAAGCTAAGCATGATTAGGCCAGGCAGTTAAGCCAAACACCATTAGGCCAGGCATTTAAGCCAATCATTATTAGGCCAGACATTTAAATCAATCATTATTAGGCCAGACATTTAGGCCAAGCATTATTAGACCAGGCAGTTAAGGCAAGCTTTAGTAGGCCAGGTAGTTAAGCCAAGCATCATTAGGCCAGGCAGTTAAGCCAAGCATAATTAGTCCTGGCAGTTAAGCCAAGCATGATTAGGCCAGGCAGTTAAGCCAAGCATGATTAGGCCCAGGCAGTTAAGCCAAGCATGATTAGGCCAGGCAGTTAAGCCAAGCATGATTAGGCCAGGCAGTTAAGCCAAGCATGAGTAGGCCAGGCAGTTAAGCCAAGCATGATTAGGCCAGGCAGTTAAGCCAAGCATCATTAGGCCAGGCAGTTAAGCCAAGCCTCATTAGACCAATTAGGCCAGAAATCACCAGGCCAGGCAGTTAAGCCAAGCATCAATATGCCCTGCAGGTAAGCCAAGCTTGATTAGGCCAGGCAGTTAAAGCTAGCATCCTTAAACCTAAAAAAAGGGGGAAAAAATAATGCCAGGGCAGTTTAGATAAGCATCATTAGCCTAGGCAGTTAAGCCTGGCATCCTTAAACCTAAAAAAAAAAAAATATGCCAGGGAGTTTAGATAAGCATCATTAGCCTAGGCAGTTAAGCCTGGCATCCTTAAACCTAAAAAAAAAAAAAAAATATGCCAGGCAGTTTAGATAAGCATCATTAGCCTAGGCAGTTAAGCCTGGCATCCTTAAACCTAAGAAAAAAAATTTGCCTGGCAGTTTAGATAAGCATTATTATGCTAGGCAGTTAAGCCAATCATCATAAGCCTAGGCAGTTAAGCCTGGCATCCTTAAACCTAAAAAAAAAAAAAAAATATGCCAGGCAGTTTAGATAAGCATTATTATGCTAGGCAGTTAAGCCATTCATCATAAGCTTAGACAGTTAAGCCTGGCATCCTTAAAACCTAAAAAAGAAAAGATGAAAAAATAATATTCCTTTCACAAAAATATAAATACCGGTATATTCCTTTTACAAAATATGCGACGTCGCTATGAAATAAAAAATAATATTCCTTCCACAAAATAACATAAAAATATATTCCTCTTACAAAATAATATGAAATAATATTCCTTTCACAAAATAAAATAGAAAATATATTCCTTTTGTAAAAAAAAAAAAATAAAAAATATTCCGAATAAAATTTTTTTTTTTTTAATTTTAAAATTTTTTTTTTTATTTTTTTAAATTTTTTTGTTTTTTTATTTTTTGTTTTATTTATTTATTTTTTTTTCTGTCTAGTTTCAGACATCTTAATTATTTTGGATATTCTCCTCAGTTTGTTCATTATGAACCTTATTATCGTCTGTTTCCAAAACTGGGACTATGGGTCCAAGGGGGGCCCAAGAGTAAGCCTGGTCCCGTTTTGGTTTCTTCTTCTTTGATTTCCTTACCAAAAGTTTCCTTGTGAAAATGACAAATTTCTTGTCATCTTCTGCTGGAGTTTCACAACCTTCTACGACTGAAGTTTTATCAAGTCCGCATTTCTCCTTTCCTGGTGAAACCTCGTCACCCGTTCCTTCTTCTTTTTTAACTTTTTTCCAAATCTCTCTTCTGAAGTTTCTTCTTCAGTGAAGAGATGACATCCTTCGCTGCGGACAATTCTTTCTTCATTTGATCCTCTGTGTTTGTCATTCGAACAATCTTTCCATTCAGATTCTTTTCTCGTTTCCCTTTGTTCTCCAATTGCTCACGAAGACCTTCGTTCTTTTTTGTTATTGTGAACACTGCCTCCTTTAGCTCACGATTCTGCACTAGAGATTTAGAAATCTCCCCCCTGCAGCTCTTCTACTAGACGTTGGTGTCCTTGGCTTCTTTTCTGATCATTAGAACGAGCCTTCGCCAACTCTTTTTCTAGTTTAATTTTCTCTAGAGCTAATTCTTCATTAAGGAAGCTTCTTTCCTCATTGGACTTCTTGAGATCTTCATTCTCAGCCTGAAGGATCGATTTCAGTTCGTCATGAGCCTCAATTTCCTTCTTGGCCTTATCCAGTTCCTCATTCAACTAGAACATTTTCGCTGTATTTTCTTCAACCAAAATCACTTTACCTTCAAGCTCTCGTTTCAGAGCTTCCTTCTCTCCCATTTGTTCTGATTGCATCTGAATATGGGCATCATTTTTCTGCTGAGCCATTTTCAGTTCCTCATTCAATTGGAACATTTTCGCTGTATTTTCTTCAATCAAAGTCACTTTACCTTCAAGCTCACGTTTCAGAGCTTCCTTCTCTCCCATTTGTTCTGATTGCATCTGAATATGGGCATCATTTTTCTGCTGAGCCATTTTCAGTTTCTCATTCAATTGGAACATTTTCGCTGTATTTTCTTCAATCAAAGTCACTTTACCTTCAAGTTCTCGTTTCAGAGCTTCCTTCTCTCTCATAAGTTTTGACTGCATCTGAATATGGGCATCATTTTTCTGCTGACCCCTTTTTCAGTTCCGCTTTCAACTCAAGAATTGATTGATAGTAAGTTGCAAGTTGATTTTCCTGGCCTTGAATGACAGCCTGTTTATTGGCAAGTTCCTTAAGCCATGATTTCATTCTTAGCCTGAGATCTTCAATCTCAGTGTCTTCATCAGTCTGATCTGTTACATCTGTTTTAGAGACTGGTTCAGTCTCAACCTGGACATCTACGTCTCTGTTAGAGGTAAGCTGTTCAGCTCCTACCTGAAGTTGTACATCTCTATTAGAGACAACACTCCCTCTGCCTCCTGGCAGCAGCAGCTGTTCCTCCTCCCTGGAAAGCGAAGGATCCTTCCCACTGAGGACAGCTTCAGTCTCCTCAGAAATACTGTTGATTTCCTTCTGGTCCAAGACAGGCTCGAGTGCCTCACTCTGTTCCTCCTTGGCCCAGAATTTCCTCATCAGAAGACCACCTCCCAAAATGAGGCGTAGACCCTCCAGTTCCATCAACCGGGGCTGCTGGTCCTGAAAACCGTCTTCGGAAGAGGGACCTCCAACTAGGTATTTCTTCCCGTACTCACTGATTGCTCTCAATGCGTTGTTTGTAAACATCTTCGTTGCAAAACTCAGAATGCAGATCACTTGACTTTGATCAGGTATAATTTGAAAAAATCGAAATAGGTCGTCGCAGAAATATCGACTCCGAGATTGAAGGCGTTTTGAAGACTGGAGACGTCTTCGTTGGCTTCGAGATCGTCTCCAGAAACTGATTCCGATTATAATTCGAATGAGAGCGAGACTTTGAAGACGTCTTCGTTCGATTTGAGAAAATTCTTCACTCGGTCTTCACCGAAACTTGGTAGTAATTTCTTTTCCCCGAAGGAAATAGATAGATAGATAGATAGATAGATAGATAGATAGAATTTTATTTATAAGAAAAAGTTAAAATTCTTAAAAGTGTGAATGAAGACTCCAATGAAATCGGGATGGTGTGAAGCCCTTTGAAGACATCGTTGGGTCGTTGAAGAATCTTCATCAGGTCTTCACCGAAGATTTCTTTCTGCTTCAGTAGAAGTTTTGCGTTTTTCTCATCTCTTTTTTTTTTCCTTTTTTGAAAAGACGAATCTAA
>NC_090763.1:54593727-54603727 GCF_036898095.1 Palaemon carinicauda
ACCCCATAACTCTCTAGCGGTAGTATCTCAACGGGTGGCAGAACAAAGTCTTTAGGCATGTCTTCATTCCATTCTGGTCTGTTTATGGTCCTTTGCCAATATATGCCTGCAGGTTTTCATAGTTCGTCAATCCTTCGTCTTCTCTTCCTTCCCCTGCTTCTTCTGCAATTTATAATGACCCATTGTTATTCTTAATGTCAATTTATTATTTTTCATTCTCATTATCTATCGTACCCATGTTCATTTCTTTTACTTACAAGTATTAGAATACCCTCTTCTTTAGTTTACTCTCGTGTGTATCTATCTATCTATCTATCTATGAGAGAGAGAGAGAGAGAGAGAGAGAGAGAGAGAGAGAGATAGATTGATTTGAGTTTTTCTTGCATCCTGACTATGAGAGAGAGAGAGAGAGAGAGAGATTTGAGTTTTTGCATCCTGACTATGAGAGAGAGAGAGAGAGAGAGTGAGAGAGAGAGAGAGAGAGAGAGAGAGAGAGAGAGAGAGAGATATTTGAGTTCTTGCATCCCGACTATGAGAGAGAGAGACAGAGAGAGAGAGAGATTAGAGTTCTTGCATCCTGACTATGAGAGAGAGAGAGAGAGAGAGAGAGAGAGAGAGAGATTGATTTTAATGCTTGCATCCTGACTATGAGAGAGAGAGAGAGAGAGAGAGAGAGAGAGATTGATTTTAATGCTTGCATCCTGACTATGAGAGAGAGAGAGAGAGAGAGAGGGAGAGATTGATTTGAGTTTTATTGGCATTATAACTATGAGAGAGAGAGAGAGAGAGAGAGAGAGAGAGAAATTGATTCGAGTACTTGCATCCTGACTATGAGAGAGAGAGAGAGAGAGAGAGAGAGAGATTTGAGTTCTTGCATTCTGACTGAGAGAGAGAGAGAGAGAGAGAGAGATTTGAGTTCTTGCATTCTGACTGAGAGAGAGAGAGAGAGAGAGAGAGAGAGAGAGAGATTGATTTGAGTTCTATTGGCATCATAACTATGAGAGAGAGAGATAGATTAATTTTTTCTTGCATTTTGACAGAGAGAGAGAGAGAGAAAGAGAGAGAGAGAGAGAGAGAGAGAGAGAGAGAGAGAGAAATTGATTTGAGTACTTGCATCCTGACTAAGAGAGAGAGAGAGAGAGAGAGATTTGAGTTCTTGCATTCTGACTGAGAGAGAGAGAGAGAGAGAGAGAGAGAGAGAGAGATTCATTTGAGTTTTATTGGCTTCATAACTATGAGAGAGAGGGGGAGAGAGAGAGAGATTCATTTGAGTTTTATTGGCTTCATAACTATGAGAGAGAGGGGGAGAGAGAGAGAGAGATTGATTTGTTTTTTTCTTGCATTCTGACAGAGAGAGAGAGAGAGAGAGAGAGAGAGAGAAATTGATTTGAGTACTTGCATCCTGACTATGAGAGAGAGAGAGAGAGAGAGAGAGAGAGAAATTGATTTGAGTACTTGCATCCTGACTATGAGAGAGAGAGAGAGAGAGAGAGAGAGAGATGAAAACTATGCATGGTCGGCATGAGAACATAGAAGACGAACAGGATGACGATAGCATAAACGTAAGCCAGAAGCACTCGAGAGATGGTGATGACGGCCGGGGCGATGGCTATCACACTTCACTGCTAAACCCGGACCTCCTCCGGTCCTGGAGAAGTTCTTCTTGTAAAAGCTCCTATAGTCCATTTCTTTTAGCGATGCATATTTGCACCGACTCGCGGCGGTGCCCTTTTAGCTCGGAAAAGTTTCCTGATCGCTGATTGGTTAGAATTATCTTGTCCAACCAATCAGCGATCCGGAAACTTTTCCGAGCTAAAAGGGCACCGCTGCGAGTCGGTGCAAATATGCATCGCTAAAAGAAATGGACTATAATTGGACAGAGACTAGACAGAAAGTTTATATCTCGGAAGTATTATTAATAAGAATAATTTATATGATCCAGTTCCATTGTGAAATGATGGCGTTTCAGATCATTTACCTTTTAATCAGTGTTACCCATCCTTTTTTAAATGATTACCCCAAAATTTTATTTCCAACTAATCATTGAACATATACCCGGTAACATTGGATGTTTATTTGCAGCCACCTGATGAACTGTATGGATCATGTAGCCCGCTATTGGCTGCTTATAGTTAAGGATCCAAAACAAATGTAAACTTTTCCATTTTAATGGATATCAAAATGAACCATCATCAGTGCAGAATATTCAATGTAACAATATTAATAGATATTAAAATGATTGAGTTTTCCTATAAAATAATTATTGCAGATTTTGTGTATGATTTATGGCAATAATTATGTGAATGTGAATAACTCAATTTCAGAACATCTTGATTACCCCAAAAATACGGGTCCATTACCCCACTGGGGTAATTTACCCCAGGGTTGGGAAACACTGTAAATTTAATGCATAAGCAATTTTCATCGATTGTGATTAGCATTTTAAAAAATCGGTGCTAATTTCTTTTTCTGAAATCACTCGTAAATAGTGTTGGTTTCGTTTGGGTGAGATATGAAATTGACTATACTCATTTTTTTTTAATGAGGCGCATTTGCACTGACTCGCAGCGGTGTCCTGTTAGCTCGGAAAAGTTTCCTGCTATCTGATTGGTTAGACATATCTTGTCCAACCAATCAGCGATCAGGAAACTTTTCCGAGCGAAAAAGGCACCGCTGCGAGTCAGTGCAAATGCGCCTGACTAAAAAGAATTTACTATAGTTTACGATTATTGATGAATTTGACATTTGAAAAAATAACTTTTAAGATATTTGTTGATCTCATGGGACGAAGATAACACCGACTTAAGTAATATTTCTGAGGAAAAAGATTTTGGATTTTGAGTATTGTGTGTTAACGAACTTAATTATTTACCTGCTGCTGATGTATGCGACCAGTCATAAAGGACGACTGAATGTTTAGGTAGATGCACACACCCAGATTCAACCCTTCTCACCCCCTCCCACTTTCTTAACTACAACACGCTAGTTTAGGCAATTTGTGGGAGATTGTTGTCGTTCGGCGTGACACACACACACACACACACGCACACGCGCACACACACACACATATATATATATATATATATATGTATATATTTGTACAGTATATTTTCCATATATATATATATATTATATATATACATACAGTATATATATATGTATATATGTATATATGTATATATATATATATATATATAACACAATATATATATATGTACAGTATATTTTTCATATATATATACATACATATATATATATATATATATATACTGTATATATATATATACTGTATATATATATACATATATATATATATATATATATAAACACTTGCTCTTTATTATACAAAAGATATAATACTGAGTGCAATAGCAACTAGGAATATTGCCGTGTAAATCGCAATAGCGATCCAAATGCAAATCCTAATGGGTTTGTAACACACATAGTCTGTGGGTTAATTCTAATTTTAACTATCGCGATTTTGAATCAAACGTAGTGTTGCGTAGTTTGCACCACAGGGCATTACTGCAAAACAATTGCACGAGTGCTGTTATCGTATTAAAGGGACTAATACCTTCGTATTATGATTTTTACTCTTCTTAAGATATTTCTCTTCTTGGAATATTTTTATTTTTCCTTGTTTCCTTTCCACACTGGCTATTTTCCCTGTTGGACCCCATGGGCTTATAGCATCCAGCTTTTCCAACTCGGGTTGTAGCGTAGCAAGTAATAATAATAATAATAATAATAATAATAATAATAATAATAATAATAATAATAATAATAGTAATAATAACAATAACAATAACAATAACAATGATAATGATAACGATAATAACAATAACAATGACAATGATAATTATAAAGATAGTGATAATGATAATAATGATAATAATAAAAACTGCTATATACATTGTTAATGTTGATAGTTTTTAGTATTTTTAAAGTAATATTTTAGTATTTTTAAAGTAATAACCATTAATCAGATGCTATAAAAGGTTAAAATATAATTGATTTAAGAGAGAAAAATTAATGATTAGAAAGCAGACGAGTTCTATACCAAATTGAGAGGAGGTCGATATTGAAAATAAGTAAATTAAGCGATAGTTCAGTGTTAGCAAAATGGTTATGGCTGCCAAACAAAATGATGGATTGTGCCGTTGTGTTGATGATGCGGCTTGTTATTTTGGACATCTGATGCGTCAGGGATTCGTGCGTATAATTTGTGTGTGTGTGTGTATATATATGTATGTATATATATATGTATATATGTATATATAAATATATATATATATATATATATATGTATATATATGTATATATATATGCACGTATATATGTATATATTTATGCTTAGTACATAATGATGTATATATATATATATATATATAAAGTATATATATATGCATGCATATATATATATAATATATATATATATATATATATAAAGTATATATATATATGCATGCATATATATATATATTCTAACTAACATTTGCGATTTCAAACATCAACCACAATCACATTTTATACCGAATTCTACCTTGGGAGTATATATCCACTGGAATTAATTTATGATAATAGTTTGTAGAGTCCTCGCAGTCATGGTTTCGGCTAAGAGGCAGGGGTTCGAATCTCTGCCCAGCCAGAAGCTATTATCATATATTAATTCCAGTGGATATATATATATATATATATATAAATATATATATAAATATATAAAGAAATAAATAAATATATATAAAGAAATATATATATATATATATAAGATATATATCTATATATATTATATATAAATATATATGTATATATGTATACATACATATATATATACATATATATATGTATATATATAGATATATACATGAATATATATTATATATGTGTGTGTATATATATAATGTATATATATGCAAATATATATATATATATATATATATGCATGTATATGTATATATATGGATATATATTATATATGTGTGTGTATATATATAATGTATATATATGCAAATATATGTATATATATATATATATTTATATATATGCATGTATATGTATATATATGGATATATATATATATATATATATATGCATATATCTATGCATATATAGTCGGTCATGATCAGTTCTCCTGTCGCTCAGGTACTGGGGAGATGAAGTAGTCATATCCTTGTGGGAGGCGATCGCGCGTGAGTGCCTATCTGTATAAATGTTTAAACGTAATTTTTGACGGGTCGTGTACACTAGTCAGGGAATAAAAGCCACTAGTGGTAAATATCCCTGCTCAACAATAAAAAAAAAAAAAGTAAATTGAGAGTTCCTTTAGGCGGTGGTGGTGTCCGTTAGCTTTGGGTAAGATCGCTGTGCCTGACTTTTCGAACTGGTTCAATATGGCAGAGGCTGCTCGCTGCTAAAAGCGAACGCCAAGCAAGCAAGCAAGCGAGCTGAGATGAACAACAAAGAATGTTTGGTGGAAGATGCTTCGTCCATCTGGATGCTGAGTAAATGCAGAATGGGTCTAATAGATAGATGGAAATATAGATAGGGAATACCACAAAAGATTTCTGTTAGAGATGTTGATAGATAGATAGACTGATCAATGGAGCTATCTGGTGAACTAAGATTATGAACTGAGAGAGAGAGAGAGAGAGAGAGAGAGAGAGAGAGAGAGAGGTAACACTGAAAATATGTATCACAGAAAAATCTACATAGATTTTTATTAGAGCTACCTAATGTTTTTACTATCCAAATTGGTAGTTCACACTTTTTTTTTAATACTGTGTATGTTTGTTTGTTTGTATACGCCAGCGTACGTGGGTTAAGTGCAGAACATGCACGTTCATTCAGGTACGAATGCATAAAAGCTAAGATGGGTTTATATGCTTTGCGAAAAACCTAAGCAAAGAGGATTGTATAAGATTAGAAACCTTTTTAGTGACCATTCAAGGAATATTTTTAATGTTCCGCAAAATCCAACATTAAATATCCGAGCAACAATTTTCTTTTAGAATATTTATACTGTAAATCCGATGATTGATTCACACCTAAGAGAATCTGACAATGCTGATTGAATTCAATATAATTTTGAGAATATTTTCCAAATGAGGAAACCTGCCCTACAGAATAGGCCTAACCATTTTCAACGAAAGAAACATATCCATTGCCATATCAGTACTTTAGCAAAAGGAATTATCTTGTGTACAAATCTTGCCACTTTCTCGAGGCTTATCTTATCAAGATCAGTCTCTCTTCGTTAAGATACTGTTATGTCCTGGACTCCTCATGGCTCGTTGGATCCTGGAAGGTACCTCCATATCTAGTAGCAATCTATCCCCTTTATCTCCAAGTCACCCCTTCATCTCACTCAACCACCTCCACCCTCTACTCTTCCTCCTCTTCCTGCTCTCCTCTCCTCTCTTCTTCCTCGTCCGGCTATCGAGTACCACTTGTGGACCAAGGCACGACCTTGAGCTTGCCGTCCTGGGCTGCTGTTGGTGCTGCTGCTGCTTTGGCGGTAGAGTCTCACTCAGCTGATATTGATTGTCAAGATACTCAGCTGGCCGCTTCTTCGCTCTCAGTGTACACTCAACACCTAACTGTGACTACACACTTTATCTTATCGTCTGCGATCCTGTGGGTGCTCCTACGTGGCGTTTGACCTCCCGACGTTGAAGGCGCCGCCAAAGGTGGTGAGTTAAATCGTGCAGGGTTCATTTGTCGGGCAAAAATCTCAGCGCCGTTAGTTTCCGGCACAGCCGCCGATCCCGCGATGGCGCCTGTGCTGTTATGGAAGGTGGCGATGTGCAATGTTTACTTACATTACTGACCCATTTTTCCATCCCCCATTGAGTCACCTGAACGGATATTATCGCTGCCGAGTGGTCTCCAACAGCGCTCTCCATTCTCGCTTATGTCATCGCTTCTCAATGACATAAATCTAGGCTGACGTAAGAGGCTGGCAGAGCGGGAGGACGTTGGCCTGAACGGACATTGTTGTTGTTGTTGTCCATGTTGTCCTGAAGGATTCTGAATGCCGTCTTTGTTGCAGCATCCTCACGCATTCATGAATGCTGTGTAATCTCAATATAGAGATTAACGGCAATACTGATCTCATTCGAATCTCGCTGGGTAAAAATTCAGCAAAATGTTAATGCTCTTTTTGTGTGCACTAAACACGGCCGCATTTGTGTAGGCCTAGCTACGGATGTAAAAACATTGTAGGATGCAAACATTGTGCACAAATGCATGAACACTGCTATGCATATGTCCGTTAATCATTGCTAACATTATACTTTAAGCCTTTCGAATATCCTAGCACTCTCTCGTATCGAAGGATACTGAGGTAGGAATGATTGATTGATTGATTTAAAGTTTTCAGGCATCCTGACCTGAGGTAGGAATGGGTAGCTTGAATTCATAGGGAATCTTCAATAAATACCGTGTCTTATTTTCCGAAATAAAGTAAAAATTAAATACTAAAATAAAAATGGATAAAATAGAACTTACCCACAAAAAGGTATTACAAAATGAAGACACCTCTTTTATCCAGGGAGAAGTTATGGATATAAAAAAGGATTTTGATAATCCCAAATTTCCTTCCCTCTCCGTGAATAATGACGTTTCGAGGACATTATCGAACCATCCTGAATAAACTCGGGTAAACTGGTTTTCGTGACGGTTCTAAGTTTGATGGCGTGCATGTTTGATAATCAAGGTATTGAGTCTTCTGGTAAAGTGTATTTCAAGGGGGGGAAAGTTTCTCCCCAGGTTAGAGAACGCGTCGTCTAGCTCATTATTATTATTATTATTATTATTATTATTATTATTATTATTATTATTATTATTATTATTATTATTATTATTATTATTATCATTAGTAGTATTATTATTATCTTTTTCTTTTATTATTATTATTATTATTATTATTATTATTATTATTATTATTATTATTATTGTTATGTTATTATTATTATCATCATTATCATTAGTAGTATTATTATTATCTTTTTCTTTTATTATTATTATTATTATTATTATTATTATTATTATTATTATTATTATTATTATTATCATTATCATTATCGTTATTATTATTATTACTTGCTAAGCTACAACCCTTGTTGGAAAAGCAGGATGCTATAAGACCTGGGGCTCCTACAAGGAAAATAGCCCAGTGAGGAAAGGAAACTAGGAAAATTGAAATATCTTGAGAGCAGTAACAACTTTAAAATATTTAATTCCAATATATACAATAAAAACTTTAACAAAGCTAAAGGAAGAGAAATAAGATAAAATAGCGTGTCCGAGTGTACCCTTAAACAGGGGGGAAGGGGTTCTAAACAAGGGGGATTTCATCCCGTGGGGGAAAATTTCAGGTTTTCAGGGGAAATTGGGAAAATATACAGTATTGAAAAACTCAAACGGTTAGAATGTCGATCTTTTTTATTCCCTTTCAGCTCCCCAGGAAGCAATATAAAATAATCCATGTAAAATGATAAAAGTCTATGTACCTGTATGTAAAAAAATACAAGGATTTTTTTTTTTTTTTTTTTTTTTTTAAATTATGCATAGTGTTTATAATACACTTTTTAAGCCACACACTATTGAAATGGAGGGGAATTACTTTCTCATAATAGATAACCTATATGGAAAAAATTACAATGATTTTTTTTTTTTTTTTTTTTTATATATTATGCATAGTGTTTATAATAAACTTTTTAATTCAGACAATATTGGAATGAAGGGGAATTACTTTCTCACATAAAATAAATAATGAAAGGTGTGCATAATACAGAAAACGTTGAGGACCACCATCTAAAATGTCAATTTTTATTACCTATAATATTTTCATTAATTCAATTATGTAGGTTCAGTCTTTGGTGATAACACCAGTACACGATTTTAAGTGTAAGGAACTGAATTTTCAAGAATATAGGTGTTTATAAAACAATCAAGTGCCCTTTCTTAGCCCAGGCTTGTAGAACATGAAATTCATTGGGAGCCTATCGATGGATAGGAGATTTTAAGATTCAGGGAAAACGTAGGTAGCAAAAGAATTCCAAAACTATAGATATAAAGGAAAGAAACTCAGAATAACTGGATATCTACAAAATACATTATATTTACGTATATGTCCATTTTTATCCCCGGTTTGAAGAATAGAAAAATGATTGGGACTATCTATGGATAGATATTAAGATTCAGGGAAAACGTAGGTAGCAAAAGAATCCCAAAGCTTTAAATATAAAAGGAAAAGCTAAGGATAACTGAATATTTACAAAATACATTATATTTACGTATATGTCCCTTTCTTATCCCAGGCTTGTAGAATAGAAAAATTAATGGGACTATCTATATATAGATACTAAGATTCAGGGAAAACGTAGGTAGCAAAAGAATTCCAAAGCTTTAAATATAAAGGAAAAACTAAGGATAACTGAATATTTAAAAAATACATTACATTTACGTATATGTCCCTTTCTTATCCCAGGCTTGTAGAATAGAAAAATGATTGGGACTATCTATGGATAGATATTAAGGTTCAGGGAAAACGTAGGTAGAAAAAGAATTCCAAAACTATAAATATAAAGAAATAAAAAACTAAGGATAAATTAATACTTACAAAATACATTATATTCACATATATCATTTTTTATCCCCGGTTTGTAGAATAGAAAAAAATTATTGGGTCTCTATCTATGGATAGATATTAAGATTCAGGGAAAACGTAGGTAGAAAAAGAATTCCAAAACTATAAATATAAAGTAAAAAAAACTAAGGATAAATTAATATTTACAAAATACATTATATTCACATATATGTCCCTTTCTTATCCCAGGCTTGTAGAAGAGAAAATTTATTGGGACCCTATCAATGGATAGATATTAAGATTCAGGGAAAACGTAGGTAGCAAAAAGAATTCCAAAGCTTGAATATAAAGGGAAAAGCTAAGGATAACTGAATATTTTAAAAATATTTTATATTCACATATATGTCCCTT
>NC_090763.1:54616227-54618727 GCF_036898095.1 Palaemon carinicauda
TGAGTGTCCTCAAGCAAGAGAACTCGAACCCAAGACAACGGAAGACCATAGTACAGAGGCTATGGTACTACCCAAGACTAGATAACATTGGTTTTTATTTTGATTAGCCTCGTAGTCATTCAAAGGTGCATGAAACTAGCAATGTTTTAATTAACCTGAAACGTTGAAATACACAACATAAACATGTTTCAATAAGTCCACTTTTGATAAGTAAGCAACTTTGTGAACAATGAAAGTGGAAGCTTTAAATTTCTGGAAATTCAGGAATTCACCCCCCCCCCCCCCGTCTCGTTAGACCATTAAACGTATTGTTTTTTCCATTTGTCAAGCTGAATTTAGTATCGTGAGGAAAGAGAAGAGGGTGTTTAAAATGTTACTCCTATCTTATTTTTCAAAATGAGTAAAGAAAACAATTTCGTTATATCATTGCTCCTTGGACATGTTCTTCCACCGTCTTGGGTTCGAGTGCTCTTGCTTGAGGTTACACTCAGTTTCACTATTGGGTGTTTCCATATTTCCTGTGAAGTTTTCAGTTATGTCAATGTTCCTCCGAATTCAATGCTGAAGCGAAATATTTTGATAATTGAAGTTTCATTTCCTATTCAATTTCATACATCTTCCTGCTGAAGTTTCCCCTTAAAAGACTGAATTCAATGCTGAAGCTACAGTATAGGGACGAAATCTTTAGATAATTAAAGTTTAATTTTCTATTCGATTTCATACATCTTCCTGCTGAAGTTTCCCCTTAAAAGACTGAAGACTATATTTTTTTCTATATAATGGCCTTTTTGTGGTGAATGTTCATAAATAATTTCTGATAGACTCTTGATAAAGGAAGTCTCTGAAGTTCAGAGTTTTTTTATCCTTTTCTGTTTCTTTCCAATTAGATTCATCAGCTCCTAATATATTTTCTAACATAACCAATTTTATGTTTCATCAGAGGTGTCACCTATGGTTTTGAAATTAGATTTTTAAATTCAATTGTTTGAAGAAAGGAGAAAAAAAGCAAACTGAATGTTTTCCTAAGATTAATCATTTTTCTTTACTCATTCGTTCTGTTAACTACTGCACTGTAATTGGTCAGTAAGTACTTTCCACATGGTATGGGTAGAAGAGGTTCTTTAGATACAGTAAGCAGCTCTTCTAGGATAAGGCCACTCTAAAATCAAACCATTGTTCTCTAGTCTTGGGTAGTGTTATAGCCTCTGCGCTATGATCTTCCACTTTCTTGGGTTAGAGTTCTCTTGCTTGAGGTGACACTCGGTTACACTATTCTATCTGTTTCCACATTTCCTCTCTTCACTGGGCTATTTTCCTTGTTGGAGCATCTTGCTTTTCCAACAAGGGTTGTAGCTTAGATAATAATAATAATAATAATAATAATAATAATAATAATAATAATAATAATAATAATAATAATAATAATAATAATAATAATATATGCCTGTTCAGTTGATTATCGTTTCAAACAGGTGATTTGAAAAGGAAAAGCAGGCGAATAAAAGCCGTAAACGAGTTTTTTTTTTTTTTGTATTATTATTATTATTATTATTTTTTTTTTTTTTTTTGCGACTCGAAGTTTATCATAATGGTGAAATGCAATTTCTTAATGTATGAAATTATTAGTCTTTAGATGAGATTCATTTGATAACATCATTTTTTTTTCTTTTTTTTGAGTAGATCCAACTTATATAGCTTTACCGGTACGGATTCCTTTACAGCTGTGGCTATTAATAAAATGTCACTATTTATGGCCCGGCCACATCACTGGCCATGAATTAGGTCTTCCAGGGCAACATGCGGGCGTAGGGTGTAGTGCTTGTTGGATTTAATTTGATTTCCGCTCATGAATGGCAGAGGAAAGGGACTATGACAATGCCTTAGACAGCAGTACAATACCCTAGAGACTGACCATATATACGTATGATGAGTCCTCTCTATTCACACTTGGACCAGGGAGAGCCAGGCAATGGCTGTTGGTGACTCAGCAGGTAGCCCTATAGGCTCCATCAACACCCCTTCTTCAACTCACAAGGATGGTGATGTTGCAGACACTAAAGAAACTCTCGAACCTGAGCGGGACTCGAACCTCAGTCTTGCAAAACGCCAGGTAAGAACGTTTAAAATAGGGTTGTTCATATTCAAAGGGGGGGGGGGGGGGCTGATAATCTTGCTGAATCGGCACGGGAACACAGAAGACGGAGAGGATTATGAGATGAGCGCGCGGCGTAGCCAGAACACGCAAGAGATGACTAGACGCCAGGAGTCCTGTGCTGAAGTCTAGGGACACTGTTTGCCGCATTTCAATATACCCTAAACCCGAAACCTTTCAGGTCTTGGAGAAATTGTTTTATTATACGACCATGACTGGCTAGGCGCCAGCGAGGAAGTTATGAGAGTGGGGAGGAAATAAATGAATTTGAGTAAAATGGAATATATATATGTATATATATATATATATATATATATATATATATATATATATATATATCCATTTTAC
>NC_090763.1:54623727-54626227 GCF_036898095.1 Palaemon carinicauda
TGGTACACGTGTATAAACATCTAGAGTTATGCAAATATAACCCACGAAAGACACGGCAAGAGAACCACGGTCTAACTCTCACATATTTTATTCAACAGCCAACTGGCGTCATATTTTCCGAGATCAACCCCACTAAACAAGACGTTTCTTTCCTCATCATTTCTAAGAATAAAAAATATGTCTCATGTTAACTGTGTTCAATAACTAAAAGATTGCCTCGTGTCTAAATATATTCGATATTTTTTTCTTAATGTTTAATTATCAATGTTGGAAGAAGGGTTAATGACTTGAAAAAAACTTGAAATGTAACTTTATATATATATATATATATATATATATATATATATATATATATATATATATAGAGAGAGAGAGAGAGAGAGAGAGAGAGAGAGAGAGAGAGAGAGAGAGAGAGAGAGAGAGAGAGAGAGGAGAGAGAGAGAGAGAGAGAGAGAGAGACGTTTCTTTCCTCATCATTTCTAAGAATAAAAAAAAAATTGTCTCGTTATGTTGCGGGAGCTATTTTTCTTTGAGGAACTTCTGAACTTCTAAAAAGAAAATATTATACTGTGTTCAATAACTAAAAGATTGCCTCGTGTCTAAACATGTTCGATATTTTTTTCTTAATGTTTAATTATCAATGTTGAAAGAAGGTTTTAATGACTTGAAAAAAAAACTTGTAATGTAACTTCATATATTTTTTTTTTTTAAAACTTGCGCAGAGAAACCTTTTAGAAAACTATCATTAACTATATATTTTTTTTAGTGAATATAAGAAAGGGACTAATGTATCTGGTAGATAATTTCATCCATCGATTTATAAATAATATAAACACATTCTGTTTTATAGCCCTCAATGAGTGGGGATACCTTAGTGGTAAAAGGGTTTGTTTATCGCCATGATCAGCAAAACTGAACTAGTCAGGGCCACCCATACTACGTTGGTTTGCTGTAAGCGATTAGACAAACGCCTCCCACCATCACCTATCCGCATTGGCCAACATGGTGATGAAAATTGGCCAAACCCCAGAAATGAGCAAGGACATGCCTGAGACCTTTGCCCTGCAGTTGACTAGAAACGGCTGCATTTGTTGTTGTTGTTGTTGTTGTTGTTGTTATTTGATAACTGTTATTTCCCTGAAGTTGCCTCGATTGTATACATTGCCTTCAAGTTATATGTTGTTACATAAAAATATGCTTTAGCAAGCTCCTGTGTGTAAATATTTACCCATGAAAGAGTGATTAACGTATTGATAAATTAACTGGTTTACTGATTAAGACAATCAGATATCTGTTTAATGCTAACATTTGACATTTTGCAGATCCCGGAAGGTCATACTGTCGTGCCTACACTGTTCCTTCGATGTGGCCCCACAACCTTCACCATTAGACTGCCCTTTTCGAAGCAACTTATGTGGCAAAAGAGGAGAAGAAGAAGAAGGAAGCGCAAAGAAGGACATGAGACAGAAGACAGAAGACAGCCGACCTCTGCTTGAATCAAGATATTCCTTTCAATTTCCGTCTGTGATTTTGTTCGCCATTGTTCCGAAGTCTTTGCAGTATTAGTGAATCAAGGAAACTGATTTATTGCTTCAAACAAATATCAAGAAGAGCTAGACACCTTCCATCGCACGAAAGAGGGAACATCATTCGGAGAAAATGAGTCGGTGAATTCATTAAGAAGAAAATAAAAAAGCCTTCCATTTTGTTAAAGATGAAGTCTCCGTTCAAATGTGCCAAAGATATATATAGTAGAGACTAAGGACCCCTTTCAACACTATTATTTACTGTGATATTGTAATACAAGGCTGTAACGCTACGCTATAATTCTGGATCAGACGGTATAGGAAATAGCATATATTTTTTTGGGAGATAGACAAGGATTTTGATAATGTGTCTCATTTTGGATTCTGCTAATGTTTGTCATTTTCTATTCTGGTACTGTTTCTCATTACGTAGATTTGGCTTTTAATGATTGAATGAGCACAGTGTAGAAAGGAGATTTGATTATTGAAATACAAAAGACAGCACAACGAAGTAGCAATAAAAGTACAAAGCCAGATAGCACATGGACAGACACTGTTTCATAGGAAAGATAGATTACTTAATAAAGTTACTCGGATGTAATAATGTACAAGTAATTCGATCGAAATTATAAGTGAATTAGCTTCATCAAGCAAACATATAAAGACAATTAAAAGCTAAGCAGTATCGAATAAAAGTTTGCTCCCTCTAACTAATGTACTTTTAATTTCGTCTAAAGAACAATTAAAGAAAATATAGAAAGAAGCAGTGTGTAATAAAATTAATTCGATCGAGATTGTAAACAAATTAGCACATGAGACGAACATGGAAAAAATTTAATTTAAGATAAACGAATGAAAGTTTGCTCCCTCGAACTATTTTTGTATTTCGTCTAAATGGCAATTGAAGAAAATATTGAAAGAATCAGTATGTCATAAAAGTAATTCGATCGAGATTGTAAGTAAATTAGCACATC
>NC_090763.1:54636227-54638727 GCF_036898095.1 Palaemon carinicauda
GAAAACCTCATATCAATCAATCAATCATGCCTTCTTTTGAAGTCTCGCATTCAGCGAGAAATTGCGAGAAATCTTGAGAAATTGCGAGGTGACAGAAGGAACTCGAGACGATCCCAAACAATTCCCGTTTTCTGTGAGACGTAGGTTTAGAGCGAGGACTTCAGTTTCAACTTCCTCACTTTTGATATTTGAAGTTCTAAAGCCAGGAGTTCTCTCATCTCTCAACTCGCGTCTCTCATGGGCTTCTTTGTTTCCTCTTTGCTCTTGTTACTGGCCCAGAGAAGATTTGTTAAACTGACGTGGAAGATTGTGAATAATATTAGACTAGCTTTACTGTGCTATCGTAGATCCTTGGTATGGTTGCGTTAATTCTTTCCTTCTAACTTGTTTCGAGTATTGTTCTCCTTGTCTGGTCTTCAGGTGCTGACTCTCATCATGATTGGTTGGGCCAAAAACTTGCTGTATATTAAATTTCCTATTCCTGATCTGGATATTAATCTCTGGCTCCATCGATCAGATCTTTAAGATGTTGCAGAAGATTTTATTTTTATAATTAAAACCATCCTTTGCATTCAGATCTTCCAGATTGTACAATCCTTTACGTGGTACTATGAATGCAGTTAATTTTAATAGTATTGTCATCTCCCTCATAAGGCTCAATGCTAAATAGTATTTTAGAAGTTTTATTCCAGCTGTGGCCAGATTGTGGGATAATCTTCGTAATCTGACGCTGGAATCGTTGGAAATTCTGTCTTAACGTTAATATTATATATATATATATATATATATATATATATATATATATATATATATATATATATATATATATATATATATATGTATATATATATATATATATATATATATATATATGTATATATATATGTATATATATACAGTATGTATATATATATATATATATATATATATATATATATATATATATATATATATATATATATATATATATATATATATATATATATCTATCTATCTATATTCTAATCAATATTCCTCATATTTAGTGTATTTGTTTTTTCTTTATTTCCTTTCCGCACTGGGCTATTTTGTCCCAGTTTGAGCCCATGGGCTTATAGCATATTGCTTTTCCAATTAGAGTTGCAGCTTATCTAGTAATGATAACAATAATAATATTTTAATATGGCATTTGTAATTTGGTTTGAGAATAGATATATTTTTTAAAGACTGATGAAAACACTTATTTTGTAGGAACTGAAACATGTCTATCGTTTTCCTTTTGCTGATATTAATTTTCTATCGTTTATGTATAGATTCTCATGTAATAGAAATATAGAAAAAAAAATTATATTAAAGTTTGCAAGAATAGAAGTTGAAATACAAATGTATGTACTTACTGTATATGATAATAAGGTATATTCACAATATTATGTATCCATATATATATATATATATATATATATATATATATATATATATATATATATATATATATATATATACATATATATATATATATATATATATATATATATATATATATATATCTATACATATACATATATATATATATATATATATATATATATATATATATATATATATATATATATATATATGTATATGTATAGATATAGATATATTATATATATATATATATATATATATATATATATAGATATATATAAATATATCTATCTATCTATATATATATATATATATATATATATATATATATATATATATATATATATATTTGTATATATATATGTATATATATCCATTTATATATATATATATATATATATATATATATATATATATCTATATATATATATATTTGTATATATATATATGTATATGTATATGTATATACATAAATATATATATATAAATATATATATATATATATATATATATATATATATATATATATATATATATATATCGGCATTTGAAGAAACCTTATCCTTTAGGCACACCCTTGCCAGTCGCTTTGTCATATAAGAGCAACAAGAGCCTTAACTCTTAGAAGACCCTGTTCAGTTCTCTTCATTATAAATAACGTTTCTGTTGTAAATTAATGTCATATAAGCTGGCGAGGAAATCAGCTTTGTATTAGGTATCATATAAGCGTTTCTCTTGAAGGTTTGAAGGCCACTCGTGAATGGCTGAGGTAAGGGACAGTGACAAGGCCTAGGCCTAGCTTGCAGGAAAATAACCTTGAGACTGACCTATACATGTGATTAGCGCCCAAACCATTTTCCACCCAAGCTAGGACCAGGGAGGCCCGAGGCCAGGCAATGGCTGCTGATGACTCAACAGGTAGGCCTATAGGCACCTCCAAATCCCCCATCTTTGGCTCACAAGGATGGTGAGGTTGCAGACACTACCAAAAAAAAAAAAAAAAAAAAAAAAAAGCTTGTGTGGAACTCGAATTCCAGTCTGGCAGATCGTCAGGCTGGTACGTTTCCAATAGGCCACCACAACTCTATATCCTTCGAAAATTATATTGGAGAGT
>NC_090763.1:54643727-54651227 GCF_036898095.1 Palaemon carinicauda
GTTAGAAGATACACTATAATCTTTTTTTTTTTTTGGGGGGGGGAAATATGAAGGTTTTGAATGAATAAATTTCAAAATAGTGGGAAATTTGTATAGGAAAAGATTTCAAGACAATAAGTAAGTTTCAAAATAGTGTGAAATTAAGTAGGAAAAGATTTCAAGACACTGGATAAGTAAAGGTAAAAAATGTGAAATTGAGTAGGAAAAGATTTCAAGACTGAATAAGTAAAGGTCAAAAGTGTGAAATTGTGTAGGAAAAGATTTCAAGACACTGAATAAGTAAATTTCAAATTAGTGTGAAATTGAGTAGGTAAAGATTTCAAGACACTTAATAAGTAAATTTCAAAATAGTGTGAAATTGAGTAGGGAAAGATTTCAAGACACTGAATAAGTAAATTTCAAAATTGTGTAAATTGAATAGGGAAAGATTTCAAGACTGAATAAGTAAAGGTCAAAAGTGTGAAATTGTGTAGGAAAAGATTTCAAGACACTGAATAAGTAAATTTCAAATTAGTGTGAAATTGAGTAGGAAAAGATTTCAAGACACTGAATATGTGAATTTCAAAATAGTGTGAAATTGAATAGGGAAAGATTTCAAGACACTGAATAAGTAAATTTCAAAATAGTGTGAAATTGAGTAGGAAAAGATTTCAAGACACTGAATAAGTAAATTTCATGAGTGTGAAATTGAGTAGGAAAAGATTTCAAGACACTGAATAAGTAAATTTCAAAATTGTGTGAAATTGAATAGGAAGAGATTTCAAGACACCGAATAAGTAAATTTCAAAATAGTGTGAAATTGAATAGGAAAAGATTTCAAGACACTGAATGAATAAATTTCAAAATGGTGTGAAATTGCGTAGGGAAAGATTTCAAGATATTGAATATGTAAATTTCAAAATAGTGTGAAATTTAGTAGGGAAAGATTTTAAGACACTGAATAAGTAAATTTCACAATTGTGTGAAATTGAATAGGGAAAGATTTCAAGACTGAATAAGTAAATTTCAAAATGGTGTGAAATTGAGTAGGGAAAGATTTCAAGACACTGTATAACTAAATTTCAAAATAGTGTGAAATTGAGTAGGAAAAGATTTCAAGGCACTGAATAAGTAAATTTCAAAATAGTGCGAAATTGAGTAGGAAAAGATTTCAAGACATTGAATAAGTAAATTTTAAAAGTGTGAAATTGAGTAGGAAAAGATTTCAAGACACTGAATAAGTAAATTTCAAAATAGTGTGAAATTGAATAGGGAAAGATTTCAAGACACTGAATAAGTAAATTGCAAAATAGTGTGAAATTGAATAGGAAAGATTTCAAGACACTGAATAAGTAAATTTCAAAATAGTGTGAAATTGAATAGGGAAAGATTTCAAGACAATGAATAAGTGAATTTCAAATTAGTGTGAAATTGAGTAGGAAAAGATTTCAAGACATTGAATAAGTAAATTTCAAAATAGTGTGAAATTGAGTAGGAAAAGATTTCAAGAAACTGAATAAGTAAATTTCAAAATAGTGTGAAATTGAGTAGGGAAAGATTTCAAGACTGAATAAGTAAATTTCAAAATAGTGTGAAATTGAGTAGGAAAAGATTTCAAGACACTGAATAAGTAAATTTCAAAATAGTTTGAAATTGAATAGGGAAAGATATCAAGACACTGAATAAGTAAATGTCAAAATAGTGTGAAATTGAGTAAGAAAAGATTCCAAGAAACTGAATAAGTAAATTTCAAAATTGTGTGAAATTGAATAGGGAAAGATATCAAGACACCGAATAAGTAAATTTCAAAATAGTGTGAAATTGAGTAGGAAAAGATTTCAGGACACTGAATAAGTAAATTTCAAAATAGTGTGAAATTGAGTAGGAAAAGATTTCAAGACACTGAATAAATAAATGTCAAAAGTGTGAAATTTAGTAGAAAAAAGAATATTTCAAGTTTTTTAATGAATATATTTCGAAACAGTATGAACCTGAGTAGAAAAACAATATTTCCTTTAGAATATAAAATGTTTATAAGAAACGAAAGGAAATATAATATTCAGGTAACGAATAAAAAGTTGTATAAAAATAGACATGCGTAAAAATGCCCGATTCATGCAAAAAATTACAATAGGGGAATAAGAGGAACATTTAAAATTAGTTTTCAAAAATATAGAAATTTGAGTAAAAATTTCACGTGAATAAAATTACATATGACACAGATGGAATATATATTTAATATCTGTTACTTTTTCTTTCTTTTTTTACTTAGAGGATTATTGAGGAACATTTAAAATTAGTTTAACAAAACATAAAACTTGGAGTAAAAATTTCACGTGAAAAAAAATTACATATGACACAGATAGAATAGATATTTATTATTTGTTACCTTTTTTTTTTATTCTTGAAAGATTATATCACAGAAGGATTTATATTGGCTTTTTATCAGCTTCTCCTTTTCTTTTCTGTTCCTATTTTCGTTGTTTTATCTTTCTGTACGCTTTCGGTATATAGACAATTGAATAATCCCGATTAAATTTCTCTCCATTTGTATTGCTTTTTTATATTTTGGTTATACAAGAAAAAATAAATCAAAACATTTATATTAGTATTTCTTTTTATTTTCATTTTTTATACAGAAGAAATTATATACTCTCCAACGGTACTTTTTTTTTTATTTTTACTAAAACTGTAATTATCTATGTTCTTATTGACATAGAAAACGCGAGTTCTAAAGAATTTATAATCATATATTTATATCATCATCATTAGCCGCTGCTTTTCCACTGAAGGGCAAAGGCCTCAGACGTCTCCTTCCACTCCCGCCTGTTTATGGTCTTTCTGTGCCAGTCTATACCCGCACATTTTCTTACCTCGTCAATCCATCGTCTTCTCTTCCTTCCCTTGCAATATCTAGTGACCCATTCTGTTATTCTTACTGCCCATCTATTACTGCCATTCTCATTATATGTCCTGCCCACGTCCATTTCTTTTTCTTAACTGTTAGAATATGCTCCACTTTAGTTTGCTCTCGTATCCTTTTTGCTCTTTTTCTGTCTCTTAGTGTTAGCCCCATCATTATTCTTTCCATTGCTCTTTGAGTTGTAACTAGATTATGTTTGAAGTCTTTAGTAAGGTTCCAAGTTACTAATACATAAGTTAATACTGGTCCCACCATCTGATTAGATACTTTTCCTTTTAGAGAAAGTGGCATTTTACTTTTCATAATCTCATTGTGTTTACGAAAAGCGCCCCATCCCATGCTTAGCCTTCTGTTAATTTCAATCTTATGTCCTTGGGGAATTCTTACTGTCTAATCAAAGTACAATACTGATATTCATTAACAATTTCTTGAGGTTCATTCATAGGTTTTATTTGTTGTGTCTGCATTTTGCATTGAACATTATCCTACTTTTAAGTTTGGCAAAGTAAACTGAAACGAAAGCTCTCCATCCCATGCTTAGCCTTCTTTTCATTTCGATTTTATATCCTTGAGAAATACTTACTGTCTGACCAAAGTACAATACTTTTATTCATTAACAATCTCTTGAGGTTCTTTTATAGCCCTTATTTGTTGTCTGCAGTTTCATTGAACATTATCTTAGTTTTAAGTTTGGCAAAATAAACTGAAACTAAACAATGAATGGAGAGTCCTTTTCAAAAGGGAAAGAAGCAGAATCAAATAAAACAAAGGAATTATAGGAAATTTGAATATATATATATATATTTCTCCGTATATGCACGTGGCGAGTCAGAGAAATCCCATGTACCAGGAATGTATTCCGAGTTAGATAAATCCATAATTCCCTTGTATTTCACTCTCGACAGCTGCAGTGGGAAGTGGATCACATGAGAGATTACTTCACAAAGTATATGGGGGACATCACAGACATACTGGACGTTCAGTTCTTTATGCAATATTTGAATTTGCTTTAACCAGTTGCGCTTTTACGATTTCTTTTTAAGAATGTGCAATTTACCCAGATTTTCCTTCCTGTCTTGTTGTTGGTTTGAATGTTAGCTCTAAATTGGTCTACCTGTTATTCTTACCTTTTCAGTCTCTTCTTCTTCTTCTTCTTCTTCTTCTTCTTCTTCTTCTTCTTCTTCTTCTTCTTCTTCTTCTTCTTCTTCTTCTTCTTCTTCTTCTTTTTTTTTTTTTTTTTTTTTTAGTATGTCCCAATAACCCAGTATTCCTGTTCTTCCTTCCATAGTTACCTTCTCGTCTCCAGTTCTTCTTCTTCTTCTTCTTCTATTATTATTTTTTTTTTTTTTTATAAAGTATGTCCCAATTACCCAGTATTCCTGTTCTTCCTTCCATAGTTACCTTCTCGTCTCCAGTTCTTCTTCTTCTTCTTCTTCTTCTATTATTATTATTTTTTTTTTTTATAAAGTATGTCCCAATTACCCAGTATTCCTGTTCTTCCTTCCATAGTTACCTCCTCGTCTCCAGTTCTTCTTCTTCTTCTTCTTCTTACTTACCCCGAACATTCTGGCGTCGTTTGGCTGAGAGAAAATCGCCCTCTTTGTCACACAGATGTTTGCTTTGCATGAATTTTTCATGATGTTTAATGGAACCCGTCAGTTTCTGCGCTTCCAATGCCAGTTGTAAGCTTTTTTATTGGCTCTTCCTCAGCTACAGTAGAGTCTTCTTGTTTATTGTCTCCATAAATAGCGTTGCTTTTCTTCTATCTTTTCCGTGATCAGTGAGAACTACCTATTATATGCTGTATGAATTATAACAATTTGTCTCCATCGATATTCTAAATAGTAATGTTTCTCCTATATAGCCCCTTAAGCGTGTACTTTATAAAGGTTTTAAAGGCCGCTCATGAATGGCAGTGGGGCAATTACAATTCCCTAGCAGGACAATGCCGTAAAGACTGACTATATATACATATGATCAGCGCCCAAGCCCCCTCTCCATCCAAGCTAGGACAATATTACTGTTACCATGTACTCAAATGTCTGACACCAATGAGCGCAATAAATTGATTAGAACAAAATCTCTCTCTCTCTCTCTCTCTCTCTCTCTCCTCTCTCTCTCTCTCTCTCTTCTCTCTCTCTCTCTCTCTCTCTCAATTACGAGAATTAAAAGAAAACTTTACGCTGTGTGGCTCGAAGTGATATATCATTTCGTCTTCAGATTGTAAACCACAAGTTAGTATTTTTTTTCTACTATTATTGTTCTTTCAATTGATTCCTTGTTTTCCTTCTACTATCATTGTTCTTTCAAGTAATTCCTTGTTCCTTTTCCACAATTCCTAAATAGTGATATTTTTTCTTTACCTCCTCCCTAAATAGTGATATTTTTTCTTTATCTCCTCCCTAAATAGTGATATTTTTTCTTTACCTCCTCCCTAAATAGTGATATTTTTTTCTTTACCTTCTCCCTAAATAGTGATATTTTTTCGTTTATATCCGTCTTAAATAGTAATTATTTTTTTTATATCCTCCCTGAATAGCAATATTTTTCCTTTATATCCGTTTTAAATATCAATTATTTTTCTTTATAACCTCCCTAAATAGCGATATTTTCCCTTTATATCCGTCTTAAATAGCAATATTTTTTTTATATCCTCCCTTAATAGTGATAGTTTTCATTTATCCCCATCCTTAATAGCAATACTTTCCCTTTATATCCTTCTAAATAGTGATAGTTTTCCTTTATATGCTCCTTATATAGCTTTACTTTCCCTTATATCCTCCCTAAATAGGGATAGTTTTCTTTATTCCCTTCCTAAATAGCAATAATTTTCTTTAAACCCCTTCCTAAATAGCGATATTTTTCCTTTAGCCCCTCCCTAAATAACAATATTTTTCCTTTATCCATTTCCTAGATAGCAATATCTTTTCTTTATATCCTTCCTCAATAGCAATATTTTTCCTTTATATCCTCTCTAAATAGGGATAGTTTTCTTTATTCCCTTCCTAAATAGCAATACTTTTCTTTAAACCCCTTCCTAAATAGCAATACTTTTCCTTTAACTCCTTCCTAAATAGCGATATTTTTCCTTTAACCCTTCCCTAAATAGGGATACTTTTCCTTTTTCCCCTCCCTAAATAACAATACTTTTCCCCTAAACCCTCCCTAGTGATACTTTTCTCGCTCGTATCCCCTCCATAAAACTCTCCATCTGCTCGTTTAACAGGGCTGCAATTCTAATCTTTCCTTCCATGAATGCAGGGTTTAAACTTTTAAGGCAATTACCTTATTTTAAAGTAATTTGCATGGTTTCAAGGTACTTTTTAAGTTAATTCTAAGGTAATTTCGTTTTTACTAGCTTCAAATTTAAGGAAATTGGAAAAGTTTTAAGGTAATCTAAAGTTAAAAGCAGCATCATCCAAGGTAATGGCCACATTATCATGCTCAAGTTTAAAGACTGCATAACTGTGATGTTTCTTCCCCTCTTCTTTACTCGGATGAATAGCAATGCTGCTCTGTTTTCTCCATTCTAAATAGCTTTGCTCTTTTCATTATCGCCTCCCTAGCAAAAGTGAAACTACTTTCCAATAGCCACGTTTAATGGCTATGCTTTATGCTTCTTCTTTCCCCACTGTTTAATTAGGGTGTAATTTGTTCATATCTGCACCTTCAATAGTGATGTTTCTCTCTCATCTGCTCACTAGATAGCAATGTTTCTCTCCCATCTGCTCATTAAATAGTAATGTTTCTCTCTCATCTGCTCACAAAATAGTAATGTTTCTCTCTTATCTGCTCACTAAATAGTAATGTTTCTCTCCCATCTTCCTAGATAGCAGGTTTTATCTCTTCGGACACCTCTCTTATCTCTAAGATGTAATAACTTTTCCTTGATGCCCTAACTCAACACTGATGCATAGGTACATGTGGCCTTCTGGTAACGTCTCTGCCTGGTAATTGCCAGACTGGGGTTCGAGATCCGTCCAAATTCGTTAGTTCCCTTAGTGGCTGACACCTCACCATCCTTGTGAGCTAAGGATGACGGGTTAGGGGGAGCCTATAGGTCTACCTATTGCCTAGCCCTCCCTGGTCCTAGCTGGGGGCGAGAAGGGGATTGGACTTGGGCGCTGATCTTATGTATATATGGTCAGTCTCTAGAGCATTGGCCTGCTAGCTATGGAATTGTCATTGTCCCTTGCCTGTGCCATTCATAAACAGCTTTTAAACCTTTAAAGAGAGATGCTTTCCTAATAACCTACCATTGCTTCGCCCCGATTTCCTCCTTAAATTTTGATTATTCTCATGTCCTGCCTTACTCGGCCTGCTTCGTTTATGTCTCCTTCCTGTGGTGCATTCAGACCGTATTTTTCTATAGTGATATATGAGAGCAACGGAAGATTGGAAACATTTTGTTTATTCTATAAAACAGCTGATGGACCCATATCGGCAAAATGGAGGGATATACAGTATAAGATTGGAACTTTACGTGACGTCTCTAATTTGGTTTGATCTGTCTTTTATATACACAGTATTATATATATATATATATATATATATATATATATATATATATATATATATATATATTAGTGTAAAAATAT
>NC_090763.1:54656227-54658727 GCF_036898095.1 Palaemon carinicauda
TATATATATATTTATTTGTAGATATGTATATATATGTGTGTTTATGTGTATGTATATAGATGCATGTATATACATACTTAGTGATTTTGATCGGTGTAAATATCAACCACAGTGGCATTTAAATCGAATTCTAAATTTGGGAATCTATATCCACACACACACACACACACCACACACACACACACACACACACACATATATATATATATATATTAATATATATATATATATTATATATATATATATGTGTGTGTGTGTGTGTGTGTGTGTATGTATGTATGTATGTATGTATGTATGCATGCATGTCTGAATATATAGGTATGTATATTTATATATATATATATATATATATATATATATATATATAATATATAATATATATATATATATATCTATATATATATATATATATATATATATATATACTGTATATATATAAATTATTATTATTATTATTATTATTATTATTATTATTATTATTATTATTATTATTATTACTTATTAAGCTACAACCCTAGTTGGAAAAGCAGGATGCTATAAGCCCAAGTGCTCCAATAGGGAAAATAGCCTAGTGAGGAAAGGAAACAAGCAAAAAATGAAATATTTTAAGAAGAGTAACATCAAAATGAATATCCCCCATATAAACTATATAAACTTTAACACAACAAGAGGAAGGGACATAGAAAGTAACTGTGTATGGTGGCATACTGTAAACGTCCCAGCGTGGCAACCTGTTGGATTGGGGTTTGAGTCCCGCTCAAGCTCAGTAGTTTCTTGTAGTGTCTGCAACCTCACCATCCTTGTTAGCTAATGATTTGGGGTTTGGGGGGGGGGCTATAAGTCTACCTGCTAAATCATCAGCAGCCATTGCCTGGCCTTCCCTGGTCCTAACTTGGGTGGGGAGGGAGCTTGGGTTCTGATCATATGTATATATGGTCAGTCTGTAAAGTATGAACCCATCTAAGTACACAAGAAATCAATTAGCTTCCACCTCCTAAAACTGCAAAACAAATTTAGAACTGGAAAATGACAGGTATAGATGAGGTAAAATTGGATATAATAAGGGGAAAAAAAAAAGTTTCAAGAACGCTAGTTGTCATGGCAACGGCATGGGAGATGTTCAAGGGTCTCTCTCTCTCTCTCTCTCTCTCTCTCTCTCTCTCTCTCTCTCTCTCTCTCTCTCTCTCTCTCTCTCATTTGCGCGAATCTATTTTTATATATTCCTTGATTGATTACTGCATAGTTTGATTTAAGTTGACTGTTTGCATTTTAATGTGTATATAAATTATATATATATATATATATATATATATATATATATATATATATATATATATATATATATATATATATATATATATATATATATTATATATTTATATATACATATATTTATACGTATATATATATATATTATATATATATATATATATATATATATATATATATATATATATATATATATATATATATAAATTATAATGCAGATAGGTAACTTTTCTGTCTAATAGCGAAGCTTGATTTCTACATGGCAGTCTGTTTCGGTTTTGTCAATTTGTTTTCAGAATTCTGGTAAACTTTGGTAGCTGGGGACAAGGTGATTATCAGTATTATAGTTCCCTCAGTCTCCCTATCCTGTTTTTATCTAATTTTGGAGCGAGGGTCGAGATATTGTCCGTGTAATAATTTTGTGAATCGGTTCACCACTTTTAAAAATTCCCTTATGTATACAACTTCCAGGGGACTGTT
This sequence comes from Palaemon carinicauda, assembly GCF_036898095.1. NCBI lineage: Eukaryota > Metazoa > Arthropoda > Malacostraca > Decapoda > Palaemonidae > Palaemon > Palaemon carinicauda. The sequence continues at coordinate 54,657,977 of NC_090763.1, forward strand.
TGAATTACATGTCTGTAAATTTTTCTTCCATTTCAGGAAGACTTGTCTGAATGGTGATTGAGTCAAAACTGTTTACCTTCAGGGTAACTACCATGCTGAAATTGTTTTTTTTTTTTTTTTTTTGTATTTTAATGCGATCGTCCGAATTATATTTCTTCTATTACATTATTTTTATTACTAATTTCTGTATTACAACTCCGTAAGTCTATCGTATTCCAATGTAACTGTCTGTGGTATAATTCTGTCTGTCTTATATGTCACATGGGCACTTTGAGATATACAATTTTGACAACTGTTCCCCACTTCAAGGCGACTGTGAGTTACAATTCTTTCGGTCTGTCTCCCATTTCAAATTAACTGTCAGAGGTACAGTTCAGTGAATCCTTCAATCATTCCAAGATGACTGTGTGAGTTTTGTTTCCTTCAATCTTTCTACCATTTTGAGGTAGTTCTCCGAGCTACAATTCTGTGAATCTTGCTTACATATCATCAGGGTGACTGTCCGTGTTACATTTCTGTCCATCTGTCAACCAGTTCAATGTTACGAACCTGCCAATCTTTTTCAGTTTTAAACGTTACAGTTAATTCAACTGTCAACCTTTCAGAGCGACTGTCCGTGTTACATTTCTGTCCATCTGTCAACCAGTTCAATGTTACGAACCTGCCAATCTTTTTCAGTTTTAAACGTTTCAGTTAATTCAACTGTCAACCTTTCAGAGCGACTGTCCGTGTTACATTTCTGTCCATCTGT
>NC_090763.1:54663727-54671227 GCF_036898095.1 Palaemon carinicauda
TTTTTGTTGTTGTTTCAGACTTATAATTCTGTGTTTCACTCTTTTCTTTCATTGTATTGATATTTCTTAAAGTAGGTATTGATGACTATTGCTTATATGTATAAATACAGTATATATATATATATATATATATATATATATATATATATATATATATATATATGCGTGTGTGTATTATATATACTGTATGTAATACATACATACATATGTATATATATACATATATGAATATATATATTATATATACTGTATGTAATACACACACACACATACATATATATATATATATATATATATATATATATATATATATGTATGTATAATATATACATATATATACATAAATACATACATACATATATACTTACATGTGTGTGTGTATATATATATATATATATATATATATATATATATATATATATATGTTTTACATGCAGTATATATATATATATATATATATATATATATATATATATATATATGTAATATATACTGTATATATATATTCCTCTAAACTATTCTTGTTATCAGATATAAATTTTGCCGCCATGAAAACCGATATATCCAACTCAGAACTCTCGAATGAGAGACAAGGGCACAACCAACCGAGTCAACAGAAGAACTTGGACACTTGCTCAGTACCTGTAATTACCTTGCCGAGTTGTCCCCTAACTTGTCGACCCTCTGGTGATTTAAATAATTGTATATTCGAGGCGAATATGATGGAAATCAATACGCATTTAAAGGTTTAAGGCAGTGTTTCCCAACCCTGGGGTAAATTACCCCAGTGGGGTAATGGACCCCTATTTTGGGGGTAATCAAGATGTTCTGAAATTGAGTTATTCACATTCCCATAATTATAGCCATAATTCATACACAAAATCTGCATAATTATTTTATAGGAAAACTCAATAATTTTAACATTAGTTTTGGATCCTTAACTATAAGCAGCCATAAGGGGCTACATGATCCATACAGTTCATCAGGTGGCTGCAAAAAAACATCCGATGTTACCGGGGTATATGTTCAATGGGGTAATTGATTAGTTGGAAATAACATTTTGGGGTAATCATTTAAAAAAGGTTGGGAAACCCTGGTTTAAGGGGGTCAGGAATGGCATAGGCAAGGTATAGTAACAATGTTCTAGACTGACCATATAAACATATGTTCAGCGTCCAGACTCCTTTTCCATCAAGCTAGGGCCAGGGAGGGCCAGGCAATGGCTGCTGAGGACTCTTAACAGGTTGGCCTATATGGTTCCTGAAATCCCCATTCCTAGCTCACAAGGATGGTGAGGTTGCAGACACTACAAAAAACTATCGAGCTTGAGCGTATCTCGAACCCCTGTTCAGCATATTGTTAGGTTGGGACGTTTTCAATGGGCTTACGTTGTTTGCTGGTGTTAGCCTGACGGGGGTTCGAGTCCTGCTCAGATTCATTAGTTCCTTTAGTGTCTGCAACCTTGCCATCCTTGTGAGCTAAGGAGGCGGTGGTTTAAGGAGCCTTTAGATATATCTGCCGGGTTATCAGCAGCTATTGCCTGGCCATCCCTGGTCCTAGCTTGGGTGGAGAGGGGGCTTGGGCGTTTATTCATATGCTATATGGTCTGTTTCTAAGGCATTGTCCTGCTTGATAGGGTGATGTCACTGTCCTGGCATTCATGGGCGGCCTTTAAAAAAAAAAGGGGGAGCCAGTTGGGATATAGGGAAAATTGCTTTTTTTGGTTTTTCTGCAACTACTTTCGTGGCAATTTCTTTTTTGGTCCTTGTTTGCTGCCGTTAGTAGCTCTTATGGGTCTCACTTGGGAACCATTTGTTTCATTACGATGCGAAGTAAGAAATTTATTTTTATTGCACATGTGTTTGCCTATTAATTTCCATGCTAACCTTCTGTATGCCTTTTTAACAAACAAAAATATTACCTAAAGAAAACCTTAAACGCGCTTGATTATAAACCCTTTACCATTATTATTATTATTATTATTATTATTATTATTATTATTATTATTATTATTATTATTATTACTAGCCAAGCTACAACCCTAGTTGGAAAGCAAGATGCTATAATCCCAAAGACCCCAACTGGGAAACATAGCCCAGTGAGGAAAGGAAATAAGGAATTAAATGAATGATGAGAACAAATTAACAATAAATCATTCTACAAACAGTAACAACGTCAAAACAGATATGTCATATATGAACTGTAAAAAGACTTATGTCAGCCTGTTCAACATAAAAAACATTTGCTGCAACTTCAAACTTTGAGGTTCTACTGATTCAACTACCCGATTAGGAAGATCATTCCACAACTTGGTCACAGCTGGAATAAAACTTCTAGAATACTTGTCGTATTGAGCCTCATGATGGAGAAGGCCTGACTATTAGAATTAACTGCCTGCCTAGTATTATGAACAGGATGGAATTGCGCAGGGAAGTTCTGAATGTAAAGGATGGTTAGAATTAGGAAAAATCTTATGCAATATGCATAATGAACTAATTGAACGACGGTGCCAGTTCAGTTTATCTACAAGTGGTCTTTGTTCCTTATTAATTGCTAATTATTAAGTCATAACGTGTCCATACGGCCGTGCAGTAGATTGATAAACCAATCAACAGATAGGTCGATAAGTTTTTTGTTCTTTTTATTAATTGATAAATGCTAAATCATAAAGACACTAGAAGAGTTGGGAGACCCAGGCCTTCATGGCTGAGGGACTGTTAGCGCGAAGTAGGAGATGATGAATGGAGAAGTATTGAATTAAAAGCTCAAGATAGAGACGCTTGGCGAAATCTAACCGTGGGCCTTTGCGTCCATAGGCGTAGGAGGAGATGATGATGATGATGAAAATGAAATCAGAGACAACTGGCGAAATCTAACCAAGGCCCTATGCGTCAATAGGCGTAGGAGAAGGAGATGATGATGATGCTAATGAAATCAGAGACAACTGGCGAAATCTAACCAAGGCCCTATGCGTCAATAGGCGTAGGAGGAAATGATGATGATGATGATAATGAAATCAGAGACAACTGGCGAAATCTAACTGAGGCCCTTTGCGTCTATTGGCGTAGGAGGAGATGATGATGATGATGATGATGAAATCATAAACAATGATATGATTATTGAGCGACGACAGTATAGATTAGCTAAAAGATCTAAAGCAAGTGGCCTTGATGATATTTCAAAGAGAGCTGCGAATCACAGGTAATTCTGTCAGTGGCTCTTGCCGAGTTTAATCAGGCATTACGTTGATAGCGTATGAAATCGGTTAATTGGTAATGTTTTGGCTTTACTGGAGGTAATCTGCTTGTTCTTTCGACATCCCCTGGGAATTGTAGGATCTTACCGCTCTCGGGGAAGCTTTAGGATTACAGTCAATCTCTCTCTCATCTCTCTCTCCTCTCTCTCTCTCTCTCTCTCTCTCTCTCTCTCTCTCTCTCTCTCTCTCCTTCTTCTTCTTCTTCTTCACTTAAGCTAGAAATTCTCTCTCTCTCTCTCTCTCTCTCTCTCTCTCTCTCATCTCTCCTCTCTCTCTTCTCTCCTCTCTCTCTCTCACTCTCTCTCCTCTCTCTCTCTCTCTCTCTTCTTCTTCTTCTTCTTCTTCTTCTTCTCCTTCTCTTCTTCTTCTGCTTTCGATGATCATTTAATTGAATTTAATTGAGGTAATTGATTTCAGTATTTTTTCAACTAAACTATGTAGAATTCATATCTTCGTAAGCAGAGGGATAATCTTGTAGATTTTGTAGGTTTCCAGACTGGGGACACCACAGGCAGTTCTCTTATCTTGAAGGGCAAAGAAGGTCACTGGGGGAGACTAGACGCAACAATGTTTCCAGAACTGAATGTTTCGTAGGATATTTCGTAGGATATTTCTTAGACCTGTGAGAATGCAATCTCAAAGTTGTTAATAAATCAGTTTGATATTGTTCAATTTACGATTTGACTTATTTTAATGAACTCTAGATATTATAAAATTAGGTATGTGACTTATTTAATGACCTCTAGATAGTCTAAAATTAAGTATGTGACTTATTTAATGACCTCTAAATAGTCTAAAATTAAGTATGTGACTTATTTAATGACGTCTAGATAGTCTAAAATTAAGTGTGTCTTATTTAATGACCTCTAGATAGTCTAAAATTAAGTATGTGACTTATTTAATGACCTCTAGATAGTCTAAAGTTAAGTGTGTCTTATTTAATGACCTCTAGATAGTCTAAAATTAGGTGTGTCTTATTTAATGACCTCTAGATAGTCTAAAATTAAGTATGTGACTTATTTAATGACCTCTAGATAGGTCTAAAAATTAAGTGTGTCTTATTAATGACCTCTAGATAGTCTAAAATTAAGTATGTGACTTATTTAATGACCTCTAGATAGTCTAAAATTAAGTGTGTCTTATTTAATGACCTCTAGATAGTCTAAAATTAAGTATGTGACTTATTTAATGACCTCTAGATAGTCTAAAATTAAGTGTGACTTATTTAATGAACTCTAGATAGTCCTAAAATTAAGTGTGTCTTAGATGAAATAGGATATGAGACCGCGCAAGTATTTAATCATTTATTTTATAATGATCGAATAACAGTCATCAAATTTTTTCTCATCAAAAAGTATGATTAAAAAAAGATTATCATAACTGTTGCTAGTCAAATTTGATGATTATAATTCCTTGACCGTAAGAGAAGGTGACATGTTTATGTCACTGTTCCTTTTCAATAGATATAACTAGCATTTTTGGGGGAATAAATCTATCAAGTTCATAATCTCTAATTGGTGTTAAATGGGCATAAAAGTCGGAATTTATTTTTTTTACATGAAGTAAAAAAGGCTCGCTATTGTTCCACCGGGACCAAATGAATCTCACCATGTTAGACATAAAACTCTATATAGTCAATTTCTTTTAGCGAAGCAGATTTGCACCGACTCGCAGCGGTGCCCTTTTAGCTCGGAAAAGTTTCCTGATCGCTGATTGGTTGGACGAGATAATTCTAACCATCAGCGATCAGGAAACTTTTCCGAGCTAAAAGGGCACCGCTGCGAGTCGGTGCAAATCTGCCTCGATAAAAGAAATGGACTATAGATAAATTAAGGTTGTAGTGCCCTATTGAAAACGTCCCTGCCTGCGCGATCTGCCGGAATGTGGTTCGACTCCCGCTCAAGATCGATAGTTTCTTGTAGTGTCTGCTACCTAACCATCCTTGTGAGCTAATGAGGGGGGGGGGGGAATGTTTGGAGGAGCCTATAGGTTCTACCTGCTGGGTCATCAGCAGCCATTGCCTGACCCCTCCGTGGTCCTAGCTTGGGTGGAGATGGCGCTTGAGCCCTGATCATATGCATATATGGCTAGTCTCTAAGGCCTGATAGGGCATTGTCATTGTCCCTTGCCTCTGCCATTCATGAGCGGCCTTTAAACTGGTGTCACAAAGACAACGGTCTGTAACGTCAATCATCTAGCTAACTACATAAGGCACCACAAGGCTCTAGAAGAGTTGGAAGACCCAAGCCTACATGGCTGAGGACTATGAAACGTGAAGTAGGAGATGATGAATGAAGAAGTATTGATCTAAAAGCTTAAGATATTAACGACTGGTGAAAGCTAACCGAGGCCCTTTGCCTTTATAGGCGTAGGAGGACATGATGAGAATGATGATGATGATGCAAGGCTTCATATCCCTCAATTCCATTTTTTCTGCTTCAACATGAATCGATTGTCTCAGACCTTGAGGTAGACTTAGTCACGTGGTTAGAGAAGCGGAATTCATCTTTCAATGAATGAATACCTTTAAGGTATAAATGTTTATCTATGGGGTCATAAAAAGCTCTTCCGGAATAAAGAGCTATTTTCTTTTCCATTTCCGTAGAGAAATATTTAAACGGATAGAGCAATTAGATTTAGATATTTTTAAGAGTAAAGAGAATTTTAGTAGAGGTCATCAAGACACGCTTAAAAGACAGAAGAGGTTATCATGGACAAAATAAGGTTTTTAAAATGTTTAGTAGCAATTATTTAACACAATAGTATTTCATATGTTTATACTCTAAGGTAACTTCTTTATACTCACTTTCTATCATACCATTAGAATACCAAGTTGAGAAAAAACTTAAGAACCCTGGAAAAAATCCAAATAACTTGTTTAATCCACGAAGGACCTATTGGAAAGAGGAGATCTATATTAGTCTGCAACTCGCACGGTTCCCCTCCAAAGAAATTTCTCATAAGAGTTTAGTGAAAATTTAGAAACTTACCCCCCAGAGACCTGTGGGTGAAAGCTCGTGCTGGAGCAAGAATATAAATTGTCTATATTAGCAACTGAAGCACACTTGTTACATTTCACCTTTTATTTTTTTTTTTATTCGTCGATACAATTATCATTTCACCTTTTTTTATTCGTTCGATACAATTATCTAATTGCTGATCTTCTGAACAACAGTTGGGGAAAATATAAATATTTCGATTTCTCCGTATTTTTTTTTATCATTTCAGTTATCGTTGTATAATGTTGGGGAAAATATAAATGATATTTCGATTTCTCCGTATTTTTTTTTATCATTTCAGTTATCGTTGTATAATGTTGGGGAAAATATAATGATATTTCGATTTCTCCGTATTTTTTTTTTTATCATTTCAGTTATCGTTGTATTAAGTTTGCCGTCTGAAAATATATCATGAAATTTTAATGCCTGCAGGAAATATAGCTAATAAAACAATGATGAATATTATGTCTTGACTCTGGCTTCCTACCTGGCAAATGATGTAAGAAGTCAATGAAAATCCTATCTGGTTAAGTCGTCTGAGTTACTTTTTAATATTTCAGTGAATTGGAGTTATTTTTCAATATTTCAGTGACTTGTTTGAGTTAATTTTTAATATTCAATGACATTGTTTGGGATACTTTTGAATATTTCAATGTTGTTTCTTGAGTAACTCGAGACCCCTGGAAATTTTCAAATAACAGGAAAGTGAAACTATGACTAAACATACCAGAAAATTAAAGCACATCGGAAAAATAGATTCAAATTCTCAAGAATATCTCCAATAAAAGTCCCACCAGAGATGCAAATGGGAGAACACCGTTAAGTTTTAGAAACTTTCCGAAATGGTTGAATCCAAAGATTTTTTTTTAATCTTTGATTTCCTTATTTTTACGGAAATGCAAATGAGCTATGAACGGGATATATATATGCATATATCTATCTATCTATCTATCTATATATAATATATAAATATACATAATATATATATATGTATATATATATATATATATATATATGTATATATATATATATATATATATCTATATATATGTTTAATATGTCAATATATACATACAAAGATACTCTGTGTATATATATATATATATATATGTTTAATATGTCAATATATACATACAAAGATTCTGTGTGTGTGTATATATATATATATATATATGTTTAATATGTCAATATATACATACAAAGATACTGTGTGTGTATATATATATATATATATATACACATTAT
>NC_090763.1:54679577-54687077 GCF_036898095.1 Palaemon carinicauda
CAACAATAATAAAAACAACGGCTAATCCTCCCCATACATAAATGATAGTGTAAAGTTAATCATCCACTTTATATAGGACATATCTGTTATGACGCTGTTACTGTTTTTAGAATGATATACTGTATTGTTAATATATTCTCATCATTTATTTATTTCCGTATTTCCTTTCCTCACTGGGCTATTTTTCCCTGTTGGAGCCCTTGGACTTATAGCATCTTGCTTTTCCAATTAGGGTTGTAGCTTGGCTAGTAATAATAATAATAATAATAATAATATCGATATAGCATTCTGGAAGCTAATTAAGCTATTGATCCTTTTTAAACTAACTAACAGGTTCATTAAGCAATAGTTTCTGCAATTACTGACACGAAGGATAATTACGGGTAATTAGCTATTTTAGCTCCAATTTTCATATGTAAATGATAACATCTATTTGCTGATCAGGGCAAAAGGGTTTTGATTTGGTAAAAAAAAAAAGCAAGCTTCGATGAGACGACTAAAATCATAAATAGATTCCAAAATAAATGTTGCATATATGTAGGTGATACTTAAAATTGATTAAAAATTATATATATATATATATATATATATATATATATATATATATATATATATATATATGTATATATATACTTACATATATATATATATAATATATATACATATATATATATATATATATATAAATGAAAATTCCAATTTAGAAATTAATTTTGAAACAAGTAAGAAATTCATGTCAGTAGAATAAAAAAAAATTAAATGAAAAACGATGGCGAAATTAAAACTTTCATAATCAAGATAAGTTTGATTTTGAATGTATCGAGTTTAACCGACCACGAGAGAGAGAGAGAGAGAGAGAGAGAGAGAGAGAGAGAGAGAGAGAGAGAGAGAGAGAGAGAGAGAGAGAGAGAGAGAGAGAGAACTTTGGCATTATTGCAAGTTATGGAATACTTTGGAGAAGTTCGTATTGCACGGAGAGACTGAACAGTCGAGTGTGAGGACATATTCTGGAATCGTAAACTAAGAGATGGAGAAAGTTGTCATGATGAGATAGTCAGACATTTACTTAACGAGTTGGGATACCTTAACATAGTGAAAGGGTTTGTGTATTGTCATGATCAGTAAAGCTGTACTAGTCAGGGGACACCCCTACTAGGTTGGCTTGCTCTGAACGATTAGACAAAAAAATGGGCAGCGTGTGTATGAGAATTGGCAAAGCCTAGACATGAATAAGGACATTTCCGAGGCCTTTGTACTCTGTTGGACTAGAAAATGTGGCATGTTGTAATTATTGTTATTGTTGTTGTTGTTGTTGTTGTTGTTGTTGTTGTAGATAAGAAGAAACTAAATACCAAACATATATAAAGAAGGAAAAATCAAGATTAAAGTTAAAAAATAGGAACAAGCTCCATAGAGCGAAATTAATCAGTAGCATAACTATAATAGATTAAATAAAGAACATGTTGATATTATTTTGAATATATATATATATATATATATATATATATATATATATATATATATATATATATATATATATATATATATATTGAAAGTCTGAGAGGTTTTAGGAGATGAAATAACAATGAAATCAAGTTTAGAGAGATGACATATTCATTGTAAAATCAAGCACAACTTTTTTTTCACAGCTATAACATCAACAGCTAATACTCCTGACATTTAAACAGACTTGTAAAGTTCATCTATCGTCCGCTCAACTGGGACTTCGATCTGTATGAATATCCAATAACTTATTTCATTTACATTCTTTATTTCGCAATTTTATATAATCAAAGTAGGAAATACAGTTTCCTAGCAGAATGCTAGTTTATAGATTATACTGTGGTGGAAAATGTGGGAGGTTGGGGTTGTGGCACCCTAGCAGTACCAGCTGAACTCGGCTGAGTCCCCGGTTAGGCTGGAGGAACGTAGAGAGTAGAGGTCCCCCCCCCTTTTTTTTTTTCTCTCTCTCTCTCTCTCTCTTTTTTTTTTTTTTTTTTTTTTTTTTTTTTTTTTTTGTTGATGTCGGCTACCCCCCAAAATTGGGGGAAGTGCCTTTGGTATATGGATGGACTTACTAGCCTTTGAATTTTAAAAAGAGCAGTCATTGTATCTTCTGTATTTATTGGTAGTATGTTGGCTAGGGCACCAGCCACTCGTTGAGACACTGCCCCTCGAGAATTATGGGGTCTTTTGACTGGCCAGATGGTACTACGTTGCATCCTTATCTCTGGGTTACGGTTCATTTTCCCTTTGCTTACACACATCCACAACGAATAGTCTGGCCTATTCTGTACATATTCCCCTATGTCCTCATACACCTGACAACACAGATTACCAAACAATTCTTGTTCACTCAAGGGGTTACTGCACTGTAATTGTTCAGTGGCCACTTTCCTCTTGGTAAGGGTAGAAGAGACTCTTTAGCTATGGTAAGCAGCTCTTCTAGGTGAAGGACACTCCAAAATCAAACCACTGTTCTCTAGTCTTGGGTAGTGCCATAGCCTCTGTACCATGGCCTTCCACTGTCTTGGGTTAGAGTTCTCTTGTTTGAGGGTACACTCGAGCACACTTTCCTATGTTATTTCTCTTCCTCTTGTTTTGTTAAAGTTTTTATAGTTTATATAGGAGATATTTATTGTTGTTACTCTTCTTAAAACATTTTATTTTCCTTTTTTCCTTTCCTCACTGAGCTATTTTCCCTGTTGGAGCCCCTGGCTTATAGCATCCTGCTTTTCCAACTAGGGTTGTAGCCTAGTAAGTAAATAATAATAATAATAATAATAATTCATGAGTGACCTTTGGATTCTTTGGATCTTATAAGTGAAATATGGTGTCTATATTCCGTAGAGTATTTCAACTTTCCTAAGAATGTTTTCTTGTATTATTATTATTATTATTATTATTATTATTATTATTATTATTATTATTATTATTATTATTATTATTATTATTATTATTACCTTCCTTTTTATTAATAGGCATCTCATCCTTATATTTATAATCAATTATGTCTCCATTTCCTGATGGAGAAAGGGAGAATTTTAATTGTCGGGAAAATATTTACTGGACTATTTCCTTTAAATCTTTGCTATACCATAATCCGGATATAAGAAATCTCATTACTTGTAGTGTGTATTGAAATGTGTATCGTCTTAAAATATTTCAATCCTTTACAGATTCATTCACTGTTGGTATGAGAGGGTAAAGTCTTTAGTGTAAATAATTCTTTGTCATAAATCATGCTAGATATATATATATATATATAATATATATACAGTATATATATGTTTATATACTGTATATATATATATCTATATCATGTAATTAGGTATGAACCTGTGTGTATAAGCATGTGTATATGCTCTTGTATTAGGGGATTTATTGTATATGCATGTAATGTACAGTATATATACATAAAAGTATGATCGTATAATATAGCACGTATATGTATGTATGTATATATATATATATATATATATATTAAATATATATATATATAGAGAGAGAGAGAGAGAGAGAGGAGAGAGAGAGAGAGAGAGAGAGAGATGAATACGAAGGATTAAACACGGACAAGTCTAGTAAAGGCGATTTATGATAGAGGAATTCTGTCCCCTAAAATGGTGTTAACTGCCCTACATCATTTTTAGTTTATTATTCAATAATCCATGAAATGGCGAGCGAGGGAAAGACGAAGGATGGGGAGGATGGAAAAATCGATGTAAAGGGCGTGTGAAGAGTGAGCAAATGCAATGTATGGGTGAATGAGGGAACGAGAGAATGAAATGGGTGGGTGGAGTAGGAGAAGGAATACAATTGGGTGGGTGGTTGGGCTTCGAAAAGAGAATCGAGTAGAAGGTAGGAGGTGAGTAAGAGAAGCAATAGAGGCATCGCTGGGCAGAAAGAGAGAGAGAGAGAGAGAGAGAGAGAGAGAGAGAGAGAGAGAGAGAGAGAGCGAAAGGGGGCCCTGACTAAGTCAGTACTCGTCTGGCAGCCGGCGGTGTAAGGTGTGTCTCTGGAAAGCGGCGTGGCGAACAAAAGCGTATATCTCGGCGAGACCTCCTTCCAGTCGCGTTTCTGCGCTTCCAGGAATAATTCTCTCGGACTCTTGCACCCCCCTGCGGAGCAGATATCCTCGGAGGAGGAGATTCGCGAGTGCGGAATTGCAAAGCGACGCCCGACTCGTTGCAAAATCCCGTGTCCTGGAAAATGGAATCTGCTGACATTCTAGTGAGCGGACCTTGATCGTGGGCGGCTGGCAAACCCTTTAAGCCCGCCGGCGCTGCTACACTTCTCCCAGGGAAACGTTTGTCCTGTTCTAGATCCCCCCCTAAAAAAAGTTGTTTTCCTTATTTTCGAACTGGTTTACCCCCCAAACGTTGTTTTACACTTGCACGCACGCGAAGCCTCCACGACGGAAAAAAAAGGAAATATATTTGAGTGACATGTTGCAGAATTCCGTTGCACTCATTCTCTTTCGCAACACTAAATCACTATATTTAAAGCACAAAACCATAAAGGTTAATTTACTATAGCGGTTGTTTCTCTCTTAAATAATTGACAATGAAGAAGGCTATCCAGGTTAAGACAGGTAAGCAATCGCTCAGGTCAGTGGATAAAGGATATAGATCTCTCCTTCTTAGATAGTTTTTTTAGGCAAGTTTGATAGAACTAACTAGCCAGATGACATACAAATATACAGACCCACATGCATGTCATATATGTATATGCCTATGTTCATATACATGTCCCAGTTCATCCTCTAGAATGTATTTGTATATACATGTTACTGGATCTAGGCACTTATGTGTACACATGAATATAGAGTATGTATATATATATATATATATATATGTATGTATATACATATATATATATATATAATATATGTGTGTATATATATATGTATATATATGTATACATATAAATATATATATATATATATATGTGTGTGTGTGTTCTTTTATATAAAGATATGCTTACACACAGATATATATATATATATATATCTGTGTGTATGTCCTTTCATATAAAGGTATATACACTATGTACACAAAGAAAAAAAAAACACATGCCTTAAATCCAAAAAAAAAATACACTCACTCGTCCCTAAGTGGACTGACTTATTAGTTAGCCAAAAACAAAGCCATCAACCCATCACCTCCCTCAGCCGTGGTTTGTAGGTACTCTGCTAAAGAGAAAGGCTAAAAGAAGCTTGTGAAGGGGGATGAGAGAGAGAGACACAGTGGGACCAGAAAACCGGTCGACCTAAAAAAAGCCACGAGTGAAATGTCATTCGTGAGGTCATGGCGCACTCACGATGGCTTACATGACATGAACACTTGCATGAATTCTATGCCTGGCTTTTCTATAGATGTTTGTGTGTGGTGTTTTTTTTTATTCTCTAGTGTTTTTGTGGGTCCTTGTAGAAATCGTTTGTTGGTATGTGTAAATACCTTATTTTGATGTAGAAAATGTGACTTTTTTTGGATTACTATTTTTTTTGTAACAATGTTCCCTTGTGAAAAGTACTGTATACTATCATGTCTATCTAGCTTTAAGATCTCTCTCTCTCTCTCTCTCTCTCTCTCTCTCTCTCTCTTTATATATATATATATATATATATATGTATAATATATACATATATAATATAAATAGATATGTATATATATATTTTATATATATACACATATATATATATATAAATATATATGTATATATATATAATTTATATATATACATATATATATATATATACATATATATATATTTATATATATAGTATATATATATATATATACTGTATATGTATATAAGTCTTACTATATTTAATAGAATTTTTTGTCAATACTGTACGTATATACTGTAAGCATGAAATCGTGCTCACGCCCATACATTCATCATTTGTATGTATATATGTACGTATGTTTTTTATGTATGTATGTCTTATAATCATACTGTATAAGTGTTTGTGTATACAGTAGGTACACACACATATATATGTATGTACTGTATGTATGTATGTATGCCATCAATAAGCCATTTTCCTTACCCGAGCATAACTTCATAACATAACGATAAATTCTACATTGAATTTTTAACTGCTGTATCATTGGTGAAATACTGATAAAATATGCGTGCACACCCACTCACACACGCACACACATATACATGTGTGTGTGTATAAGTGTATATTTATACGTATTTAGCCTATGTATATATGTGTATGTATGAATATTGTAAATAAATTTATACATACTGTATATATATAATATATATATATATACACACACATACATACATGGTTTTATTTGCACGTATATGTCTATATATACTGTATGTATACATATTTGTACACATATATGTATATCCATATATACTGTAAGTATAGTCATATTTTACATACACGCCCTGAACAATGGTTCCAAACGTTGAGCAGAAACAATTTTCACATCGAACAACTCTTGAATAAAAGAAGAAGAAGAAGAAGAAGAAGAAGAAGACCAGAGGATCATCAGATCTTCACAATCCTTGGAAATATGTCCGGCTATAGTTTGGCTTCATGATCAATACGATGATTCATATTCCACATATGGATAACAGAATTAATGAGGGGATATTTTACTTTTCTCTGATATCAGTTGAAAGGGGTTGGTTTTCCCTTCATTTGCTTATTGAAAAATTGCTTTCTTAGCTTCAAATAATGTACCAGGTTTATGGGTGGAAAATTGTCGAATATTAATAAACAGATTCATATATTCATACACATATACATACATACATACATACATACATTATAAGGAAGTTAGAATAAATAAATACATACATACATACATACATTATTATAGGGAAGTTAAAATAAAATCAATAGTCTTGATTTAATTATTTAAACATTTTCACCAAAAAAAAATAAATTAAAAAACTTCTTTTGCCTTTTGGATAAAATATTTAAAAAATTCAACGTAAATACATTTTTTTTTGCACAGTAAACTATCAATTGTCCTTCTATATATGAATACGTATGATATAGAATTGCAAATTCTGTCTCCACTCAGATTACCGAAACAATGCTAAAATTAGGGGAACTAAATCTTCATGTATAAGCCTTTTTGACATCAGGTCGAGTCGACTTAATTTAATTTGACAATGTTATTCCAGGATTTGAGCAAAAAGCCTGTTAAACTGAATGGAGTTAGATTATGGAAGGTCCTTCCTGTTTAACAAAGTTTCAAAATAAAAATGTTTAGAGCAATTTCATTTGACCTTGTTCCCAGGTAGGAAACAATGGTCCCTTTGTTATTTTTTCGTCATACGAGTAAGTGTATATACACAAATATACAATACACTCACACACACATATATATAAATAATAGTATATATATATATATATATATATTATATATATGTATATGTATATGTATATGTATATTTATATATTTATATGTACTAGTATATATAAGGTGCATATATGATTTGTATTCGTGTATGTATATGTATATA
>NC_090763.1:54699577-54709577 GCF_036898095.1 Palaemon carinicauda
TTATAATCATTTATTATTATTATTGTTATTATCATTATTATTGTTATTTTTATTATTATTATTATTATTATTATTATTATTATTATTATTATTATTATTAGTGTTATTTTTAATCATGAAGGCTTAAAGTGTTATTATTATTATTATTATTATTATTATTATTAATCATGAATGCTTAAATTATTATTATTATTATTATTATTATTATTATTATCATTATTATTTTTATTATTATTATTATTATTATTATTATTATTTTTAATCATGAATGCTTAAAGTATTATTATTATTATTATTATTATTATTATTATTATTATTATTATTATTATTATTATTGTTATTATTATGAACACACAACAATCCTAAAAATCAATATCCTTTCCCACCCCATCCATCATCATCTGACGAAGCCTCATAAAACACAAGAGGAAGAAACACATCGTCCCATTACCCCGGAAGTCGCAACCTCTGTAAACAGAACCTCAACAACTTCTTGAACTCATCCCCTCAAAACTACTTCTTCTATCTAGAAGCGAACGACCCATGCAGCGTTGCCAATCCTAGTTCCCCTAATGCCCTTAGGGACAAAATTTCAGGGTTGCCAGTTTGGTCTTTTTTCGGCCAAAAACCCTCAAATTTGACCTTTTTAAAAAATTGGTCTGCTCAATCCTAGTTCCCCTAATGCCCTTAGTGACAAATCAGGGTTGCCAGTTTGGTATTTTTTCGGCCAAAAGCCCTCAAATTTGACCTTTTTAAAAAATTGGTCTGCTCAATCCTAGTTCCCCTAATGCCCTTAGGGACAAATCAGGGTTGCCAGTTTGGCCTTTTTTTGGCCCAAAACCCTCAAATTTGATCTTTTTAAAAAATTGGTCTGCTTTTAGTAATATGAAAAAAGTGCGGGTCTTAAAGACTATATATTTGGCCTTTTTCTACTGTTGGGTTGGCCTTTTCACGCTTCTGTTGATTAGAAATTGGCCTTTTCTCATTTAGAAAACCTGGCAACCCTGGGACAAATACCCTTAAGGTAAAATTTTTAATTGGTGATACTGCTCTAATTGCCAATCACTCGATATCCATGTTGATAGCACCAATTAGATGTCACTTGACCTCAATGAGGCATACGTCATTTAAAATCCAAGGGGGGGGGGGTTGTTTTCCGGGGAGTGGAGGGGACGGGGAAGGACGTCATTAAGACACCAAGACGAGGCAGTTAAAGGAATCTCATTTGATTGACGTCTTGAGCAAGAGCCACTCGAGAGTTCGAGGACCTAACCTACTTGAAAAGCAATAGCTGTTGTTGCCAGAAGAGGCGTTAGAAAAACGGTTTCAGAGAGAGAGAGAGAGAGAGAGAGAGAGAGAGAGAGAGAGAGAGAGAGAGAGAGAGAGAGAGCTATTGGATATATATATATATATATATATATATATATATATATATATATATGTATGTATATATAAGGGAAGAGTATATTATTATCATTAGCTAAGCTACGGCTCTAGGTGGACAAGCATGATGCTGTAAGCCCTATATGCTGTATTTAAACAAGTCTAATCCTTTATTCATCTATTAATTTATCTGTATATTGCTAACTATCTAATGTATATATATATATATATATATATATATATATATATATATATATATATATATATACACACACACCTCACTATTATATCGTACTCCAGTCTCTTCAAATGAAAGGCCTTCATATCATGCGGCCCTAAATGAATTCAGAACCTAAGTGTTAACTGCATTTCAGTATTTACTTGGAGAGACCACTGTCTTACATACTAACGAGTTTTAAATAGCTTCCCGACCCACCAGCTGACCCAATTGACAGCATTTAATTTGACATATCTCATCTGAGTTAATAATGATGACAATCAACACAATACTTTGTTCAATCGAATAATATATCTCTAAAGACAGATTTTTTTTTATCATAATTATAGTCACATTAGTGATTCTGGACGAAATAAGCCCCACCCCCTGATGACGTCATAGCCAATCAACATCAAGGGGCGGAGCTTATTCCGGCCGTAATCTTTGCAGCGACTATTATTGTCATTATCCAAGCGTCAATAAAGTATAGATGTCAGATGAAAACGTGATAAAATCCGCTGTAATATACAAACGTCATCATCGACTTATGAAAAAAAAATAAGACCTTTCATCGGGAATCCATTCATTAGCACATTTGTTTGATAACACGGAAACAATGAAAATAACAAACAACATCAAATAACGATAAATCTGTGCTATAAAAGGACAAACAGTCTACGTGTGACCGGGACCAAAGAACCTTGAGACTATTGATATATATATTTATTTCAAAGAACCTCACTATTGTTATCGAATCATAACGAGTGATCACATAGTCTATTATTGCCGTAAAATGTTTCATGGAGTGATTTTAGGGGTATTTATTGCGTCTGAATGTTACTTTTATCTGTTATAATTCTAAAGAATATATAAGGAATTCAAGTAGTACCTTCGAAATGTTCTGTTAGTTCCTTAGGTTTAAGTCATTTTAAGGTTTAAAGGTCACTTGTGAGTGGCGGTCGCAAGTGATAGGATAATGCCCTAGAGACTGGACCTATTAACGAATGATAAGCGCACAAGAACCTTCTCCATCATACTACGACCAGGGAGGGCCAGGCAATGGGTGTTGATGATTCAATAGGTAGATCTATAGGCTCTCCTATGCCCCCATCCTTAGCTCACAAGGACGGTGAGGTTGCAGACACTATACTCAATTTTTTTTAGTGAGGCGCATTTGCAACGACTCGCAGCGGTGCCCTTCTAGCTCGGAAAAAGTTTCCTGCCATCTGATTGGTTAGAATTATCTTGTCCAACCCATCAGCGATCAGGAAACATTCCCTTGCTAAAAGGGCACCCCTGCGAGTCGGTGCAAATCTGCTTCGCTAAAAATAATTGACTATAGTAGTTACTATCGAGCTTGAGCCAATCTCGAACTCCTGTCTAACAGATTGCGAGATTTGTATTTAAGATATAGGATTATGCAGTACCTTAAATGAGGTAATATCATGCATATATACTAAGGACTGTTATGTGAGTAGATTTTATACAATAGGATATTGTATTATGCAGGGCACTGTATGTCAATTGGATTTTATGCAAAGGAAAAACAGATTTGATATGATAAATATATGAGGAATTATTCGTACAAAGAAATGGTTTACCATTTTTATTATAACGAAAAAATACATCAAATACACAAATTTATTCTTATAAAAACGAACACTAGATAGCAGCATATGATATTCTTCCACTTTTATTACGGGCTGCCCAGCTGCAAGAGTCCGTGTCTTACATGCGGTAAGGCAATCTACACACACACACACACACACACACACACACACACACACACACACACACACACACACACACACACACACACACACACACACACACACACACCTTTTGAAAATAAGTATTTTTAAAAATTCTTGACAAATGACAAGAGAACTTAAGGACGTTTGGCTGCTGCGTTTTGTGAAGGGATTATTCATTCTTTTTTACCGTCTCGTTTTGAAAAGAATTAATTCATTGATATTCAGTGTCTGATTCTGTGAAGGAGTTATCCATTCATTTTAATTTTGTAGTTATATGAAGGAATAAATCGTCCATTTTCACTACGATTTTCAATATTGGGTTTTAGTGTTCAGTGTCTGATTCTGTTAAGAATTTAAATACATATTTTAATTGTCTTGATATAAGAAAGAATAAATCTTACATTTTCAGTGTTTGATTTTCAAAAGGAACTAAATATTTATATTAATTGTCTGGTTTTCAAAAGAATTAGATTATTTTTCACTATTTCTTTAACGAAATACACACTTATAAAACGGTAATTTTAATGGGAAATATTCCGTAAAAATACAATATACTGTTCTCAACCGTATTTCAGTAAAATACAGGCGACCGTAATTTTACCCTACTTTGTTATTACATTTTAAGGGCGTGTGACTGTAATATTACTCCTTTACGTCAATATATCCGTCTTTAAAACAAGAAATGGCTTCCAACATTTATTCCAGAATTTTAAAGGTTTTCAAAAGAATTAGATTATTTTTCACTATTTTGTTTTTAAGGATATACACACTGTTAAAAAACGGTAATTTTCATGGGAAATTTTCCGTAAAAATACAGTATACTGTTCTCAGCCGTATTTCAGTAAAATGCAGGCGACAGTAATTTTACCCTACTTTTGTTATTACAGTTTAAGGGTGGTTGAAGTAATATTACTCCTTTGCGTCAATATATCCGTTTTTAAAACAGGAAATGCCTTCCAACATTTATTCCAGGAATTTTAGTTTTCCAGTAAATTTTTAAAAGTGCATAGTTACATTCTTAGTCAGACTTTGTTATGGAGTGAATCATCCATTATCGATGTATAATTTTCAAAAGAAATAAACCTATATTTTTCAGCGTCTGGATTTGCAGTGGAACAGATCGCTCATTTTGAAATGTTCATAGTTCCAATTTTTTTTCTTTCGGTTTTTAAAAGGTAATTCAAAGGGCTTCCTTTTCCATTGGTTTTTAAAAAAGAAGTAAACCGATATTTTCCAGCGTCTGGATTTGCAGTGGAATAGATCGTTCATTTTGAAATGTTCATAGTTCAAATTGTTTTCTTCCGGTTTTTAAAAGGTAATTCAAAGAGCTTCCCTTTCCATTGATCTTTTTTTTAGTTGTTACTGCATCTTTTGAAGTAAGCTGAAGTTAAATTGAATTTGTCTATGTTGGTTAAAACGTGAAAGATAGATTTTGATAGCAAGAATCTACACAATAACACCAAAAACTAATAATAATAATAATAATAATAATAATAATAATAATGATAATAATAATAATAATAATAATAATGATAATAATAACTAGAAAAGCACTCTGAGCGCAGACCTCCGCCACGACCGCATATTTCTCAATACCAGCGTGCTATTTACAGAATCAATTAATCATTCCCAGCTCTTTACATACGAGTTTAAAATCCCTGCAAGTTTCATTACTTCACGAGTAAAATTGTGGCCGCAGGGTTGATGACCGGAATTTGACCCTTTGCTTAACCTTGACCTTAGACTCGACCTTGACCTTCGACCTTAACATGTATTGATTGGCGTGAATTTTCATTTATCCAAATATGAGCCAAGTTTAAAGTCTGTGACAACGATGTCCAAACTTATGGCTGATTAGGTGAATTGAACATTTTATTTGACCGTGACCTTGACCTTGGTTCTTGACCTTGGATCCTGACCTTAGACCTTGACCTTGGACCTTGACCTTCCAATATTTAATAATTTCTAGCTTTTTACATAAAAGTTAATCCATGCAAGTGTCATTACGCTACGATTAAAATTGTGGCCAGGAAGTACAACCTCCTTCCAACTTCGTTGGCAGAGGAAATAATAATAATAATGATAATAATAATAATAATAATAATTATTATTATTATTATTATTATTATTATTATTATTATTATTATTATTATTATTGTGTCGCCGTTACATTAGAGTTTGTCTGATGGTACTATCTTTACTAAACAACTGTTTATATATATGTGTATATATATATATATATATATATATATATATATATATATATATATATATATATATGTATATATATGTATATATACATACATATATGTATATATACATACATATATATATATATATATATATATATATATGTATATATATATATATATATATATATATATATATATATATATATATATATATATATATATATAGCAACAACCATTATACCAACACGTTTCCATACCTGAAAAACTGTTTTCACCAAAGCGAAAAATTACCAAAACACATTAAACCATTAAAACCTAAACCAATCTCTTTAAATCTGTGCACAATGCGAGATTCGTTTCATTTCATCCGAAGGAAATGGAGACTCAGTCTCGCTTACTTTTCATTTCGGCAAATGTCAAAGGTCACGGAGGAAAGATCCCGCTGATTCCATCCGGGTCGAGAAAGAAGAGATCCGCCGATATTTTACGTTTTACATTGGGTTTATTCATGTTAAAAATTAGGATTTTTTAACTAGAATAAATCGATTCAAAATGAGCATTTTTTAACTAGAATAAATGGATTCAAAATGAGTATTTTTTAACTAGAATAAATGGATTCAAAATGAGTATTTTTTAACTAGAATAGATGGATTCAAAATGAGCAATTTTTAACTAGAATAAATGGATTCAAAATGAGCATTTTTTAACTAGAATAAATGGATTCAAAATGAGCATTTTTTAACTAGAATAAATGGATTCAAAATGAGCATTATTTAACTAGAATAAATGGATTCAAAATGAGCATTTTTTAACTAGAATAGATAGATTCAAAATGAGCATTTTTTAACTAGAATAAATGGATTCAAAATGAGCATTTTTTAACTAGAATAAATGGAAGGTGAATTTTTTTTTTTAATACGGTACACTGTTAAAAATTTGCATAGAAAAAACGCTTAATGTCTGGCAACTTTTATTCCAGGATTTCTACCGTTTTGATTTGGGTTTATTCATGTTCAAAATTGATGGATTATCATTATAATTATTTACATATAGAGTATATATATGATTATCATTGTTATATGTACCTTTATTGCTAATACACATTTAGCATATATGTTGTGTTAGGAATACATGTATGCAAGTATTCTTGTTTATTGGAGCATAGGGAATACTAGGTAGCATTTATATCATCTCATGTGGCATGCATTTCATATTTTAATTATCTGGTATTATTGCAACCAGTCTTACCCGTAGCCCGCCACTGTTCACAGCTCCTCCAGTGTATTACGTTTATTTTGATTATTTTCACTCATTATATGGCTTAAGAACTTACGCAAGTGTTTCTGTGAAAACCTTATTTATTTTATATCTAATGATAACTAAGAAAAATAAGCATTTTTTAACTAGAATAAATGGAAGGTGAGATTTTTTTTTTTAATACGGTACACTGTTAAAAATTTGCATAGAAAAAACGGTTAATGTCTGGCAACTTTTATTCAAGGATTTCTACCGTTTTAAAAACGGATATATTGACGTAAAGGAGTGATACTACGGTCACCAACGCTTAAAATGTAATAAAAAAAGTAGGGTAAAATTACGGTCGCCTGTATTTTACTGAAATACGACTGAGAACAGTGTACAGTATTAAAATATTGTACACTGTTAAAAATTTGCATAGAAAAAACGGTTAATGTCTGGCAACTTTTATTCCAGGATTTCTACCGTTTTAAAACGGATATATTGACGTAAAGGAGTGATATTACGGACACCAACCTGTAAAAGATAATAACAGAGAGGTAAAATTACGGTCGCCTGTATTTTACTGAAATACGGTTGGGAACAGCTTATCTTTACGGAGAATTTCCGATTAGAATTACCGTTTTTCTAACAGTGTAAAGTTAAAATGAGCATTTTGACGAATTATTCGACGGTGAGTGTTTTATTTGAGCATTTTGCATTAGTTTTATTCATGTTCAATTTGTGCTTTTTTTAACTATGATAAATGGAAGGTGAGCTTTTTTTAATAAGGTAAAGTTAAAATGAGCATTTTTGAGTAGAATAAACTGACGGTGAGTGTTTTAATTGAGCATTTTGCATAATTTCTATTTATGTTCAATTTGAGCATTATTTCGTTTCCAAAAAGAATAAATTGAAGGTAAGCATTTTCTAATGGGATAAACCTAAACTGAACATTTCTGACTAGAATAAACCGACGGTGAGCATTTTAATTGAGCATTTTGCACAGGGTTTATTTTTGTTCGCTTTTTTGAGTCGGGGCCAACCATACTTGGTTGTTTGATGTGAGCGATGAGATGAAAATCTCCCACCATCACCAATCAATACTGGCCAGCGTGGTGATGAAAACTAGCCAAACCCTAGACATGAATAAAGACATGTCTGAGGCCTTTGGGCTGCAGTGGGATAGAAAAGGCTCCATTTGTTGTTGTTTTTTGTTGTTGCTATTCATGTTCAAATTTAGCATTTTTAACTAATAAATTGAATATGAATATTTTCTAATAGGATAAACCTAATTTGATTAAACACAAGAGTAAACATTTTTAATTGAATAAATCTAAAGGACGCATCCTTCACTAGAATAAATCCAAAACGAGCATTCTTTTACTAGCATAAACCCACATTGAGGCTTTTTTTTTTTATAGAATAAATCGATTTGGAACCTATTAGGCTGGAGGAAGATATCAAGCGAGAGTCAGAGAATTTGATGGCGAGATAAGGTGAAGGATGATATTAAGAGAAGAGGTTTGGTGGAAGAGGATGGAGGCACTGGAGAGTGCGCATCAGGCAACCGACCCTTTAATGTAAGGATAACGGGGCAAAGATGATAATGATAATTTTTTCTTGTATTTACCAAGAGTGGTGTGAAAGATTCATGGTGATTTCTGAAGGTTAGGTTTCAGCATAAGAAAATAACTTATGAACAAAATTTACACGAGATTAAGCATATTTATTTTTTATATAATGTGCATTCCAAAATTGTGTTTATACGCTTTTATATATACTGTGTATATATATATATATATATATATATATATATATATATATATATGTGTGTGTGTGTGTGTGTGTGTGTGTGTGTATATATATATATATATATATGTAATTGTATATTTATGGACTGATTTATATATATATATACATATAGATATATATATATATACATATATATACATATACATATATATATATATATATATATATATATATATATATATATACATATATATATATACACATATATATATATACATATATATATACATATATTTATATATATATATATATATATATATATATATACTGTATAGATATCCTTTACTTTTTTTACCTCATATATCTCTTTCCTCACATATCACCGCTGCCCCCCCCCCCCCTCCCCTCCGCCCACAAACCCCCACCTTTCGTCTATAAAGAGGTTTCTTTCTTGAATCCTTTTCTTAGTCCCTCGTAAATTCTTATTATCTCTTCTCCGAGTCTCACGAATTGTCCTTTCCGCTTCCTTAAACTTCCTTCTTTTGATTCGTCCTTCGCTCCTATTGCCAAATCGTCGCCTCCTGAAGTCGTAGGAATTCTCATGAAATATCCAAAAGTCTTCATTTTTTTCTCGATAATTTTTTATCATTCTGATGCTTTTTCTAATATATTCGATTTTCAAAAACAACGACAAATGCAGCCGTTTCTTGTCCACTGCAGGACAAAGGCCTCAGACTAAGCTCATTTTATAGTCATGTCAGGAGCTTGGCCATTTTCATCACCATGCTGGCCACAGTGGATTGGTGATGGTGGGAGATTATTGTCTGATCGCTCACAGGAAACCAACCTATTATGGGGAGTTCTGACTAGTACAGTCTTGCTAATCGTGGCGATACGCAAACCCGTTCACCACGTTAAGGTAATCTTGCTGAGAAAGGGTAATGTAGATGGTTAAATAATTGTATTATTTGGATTTGGTCTTATTCTACATTGATAATTTCGTAGATTTCTCGCCTACTGTAATCTCGAAAATTATGTCTTATTGACTCCTTACGGTTATTGACTCTATCTGTCCCATTCTATTTTTTTTTTTTTGCCGAGAAAGGGTAATGTAGATAGTTAAATAATTGTATTATTTGGATTTGGTCTTATTCTACATTGATAATTTCGTAGATTTCTCGCCTACTGTAATCTCGAAAATTATGTCTTATTGACTCCTTACGGTTATTGACTCTATCTGTCCCATTCTATTTTTTTTTTTTTTTTGCCGAGAAAGGGTAATGTAGATAGTTAAATAATTGTATTATTTGGATTTGGTCTTATTCTACATTGATAATTTCGTAGATTTATCGCTTACTGTAATCTCGAAAATTATGTCTTACTGACTCGTTACCGTTTATTGACTATCTGTTCCATATTCATCATTTTCACTAATCAGTTTACATTTTTTAAGTCTCGTTGGT
>NC_090763.1:54712077-54715676 GCF_036898095.1 Palaemon carinicauda
GGATGGAAATATAGTTTTTGGTTGGTATCGAAACAGTTTCCTTTTTTTTTAGTCGAAACTTATGTTGACTATAATTATTAGTATTATTATTTTCTTTTATTATTATTATTATTATTATTATTATTATTATTATTATTATTATTATTATTATTGTCATTATTATTATTTTCAAATGACAAAAAAATGAATTTAGAAAAATAATGAAATCTTGAAATACATTGGAACAAGTTGTGCTAATAAGGAACTAATTAAGTTTAGCTGTAACCATGTAATAAGTACCATAGCCTGAAATGTACTAAGTGATATATACAGTTTCTCTAAACATGAGAAACAACCTTGATTTAGTATTAAGTAAGGCGTTGAGAGAGAGAGAGAGAGAGAGAGAGAGAGAGAGAGCACATTGTTCTTAATTTAGACAGCCTTTATTTAGTATTCAGTCAGAAGCACGTTTAGAGAGAGAGAGAGAGAGAGAGAGAGAGAGAGAGAGAGAGAGCACATTGTTCTTAAAATTTAGACAGCCTTTATTTAGTATTCAGTCAGAAGCACGTTTGAGAGAGAGAGAGAGAGAGAGAGAGAGAGAGAGAGAGAGCACATTGTTATTAAAATTTAGACAGTCTTGATTTAGTGTTCAGTCAGTAGCACGTTAGAGAGAGAGAGAGAGAGAGAGAGAGAGAGAGAGAGAGAGCACATTGTTATTAAAATTTAGACAGCCTTTATTTAGTATTCAGTCAGAAGCACGTTTGAGAGAGAGAGAGAGAGAGAGAGAGAGAGAGAGAGAGAGTACTTTGTTCTTAAAATTTAGACAGCCTTTATATAGTATTCAGTCAGAAGCACGTTTGAGAGAGAGAGAGAGAGAGAGAGAGAGAGAGAGAGAGCACATTGTTCTTAAAATTTAGACAGCCTTTATTTAGTATTCAGTCAGAAGCACGTTTAGAAAGAGAGAGAGAGAGAGAGAGAGAGAGAGAGAGAGAGAGAGCACATTGTTCTTAAAATTTAGACAGCCTTTATTTAGTATTCAGTCAGAAGCACGTTTAGAGAGAGAGAGAGAGAGAGAGAGAGAGAGAGAGAGAGAGAGTACTTTGTTCTTAAAATTTAGACAGCCTTTATATAGTATTCAGTCAGAAGCACGTTTGAGAGAGAGAGAGAGAGAGAGAGAGAGAGAGAGAGAGAGTACTTTGTTCTTAAAATTTAGACAGCCTTTATATAGTATTCAGTCAGAAGCACGTTTGAGAGAGAGAGAGAGAGAGAGAGAGAGAGAGAGAGAGAGCACATTGTTCTTAAAATTTAGACAGCCTTTATTTAGTATTCAGTCAGAAGCACGTTTGAGAGAGAGAGAGAGAGAGAGAGAGAGAGAGAGAGAGAGAGCACATTGTTCTTAAAATTTAGACAGCCTTTATTTAGTATTCAGTCAGAAGCACGTTTGAGAGAGAGAGAGAGAGAGAGAGAGAGAGAGAGAGAGAGTACTTTGTTCTTAAAATTTAGACAGCCTTTATATAGTATTCAGTCAGAAGCACGTTTGAGAGAGAGAGAGAGAGAGAGAGAGAGAGAGAGAGTACTTTGTTCTTAAAATTTAGACAGCCTTTATATAGTATTCAGTCAGAAGCACGTTTGAGAGAGAGAGAGAGAGAGAGAGAGAGAGAGAGAGAGAGTACTTTGTTCTTAAAATTTAGACAGCCTTTATATAGTATTCAGTCAGAAGCACGTTTGAGAGAGAGAGAGAGAGAGAGAGAGAGAGAGAGAGAGAGTACTTTGTTCTTAAAATTTAGACAGCCTTTATATAGTATTCAGTCAGAAGCACGTTTGAGAGAGAGAGAGAGAGAGAGAGAGAGAGAGAGAGTACTTTGTTCTTAAAATTTAGACAGCCTTTATATAGTATTCAGTCAGAAGCACGTTTGAGAGAGAGAGAGAGAGAGAGAGAGAGAGAGAGAGAGAGCACATTGTTCTTAAAATTTAGACAGCCTTTATTTAGTATTCAGTCAGAAGCACGTTTAGAAGAGAGAGAGAGAGAGAGAGAGAGAGAGAGAGAGAGAGAGCACATTGTTCTTAAAATTTAGACAGCCTTTATTTAGTATTCAGTCAGAAGCACGTTTGAGAGAGAGAGAGAGAGAGAGAGAGAGAGAGAGAGAGAGTACTTTGTTCTTAAAATTTAGACAGCCTTTATATAGTATTCAGTCAGAAGCACGTTTGAGAGAGAGAGAGAGAGAGAGAGAGAGAGAGAGAGAGAGTACTTTGTTCTTAAAATTTAGACAGCCTTTATATAGTATTCAGTCAGAAGCACGTTTGAGAGAGAGAGAGAGAGAGAGAGAGAGAGAGAGAGAGAGTACTTTGTTCTTAAAATTTAGACAGCCTTTATTTAGTATTCAGTCAGAAGCACGTTTGAGAGAGAGAGAGAGAGAGAGAGAGAGAGAGAGAGAGAGAGTACTTTGTTCTTAAAATTTAGACAGCCTTTATATAGTATTCAGTCAGAAGCACGTTTGAGAGAGAGAGAGAGAGAGAGAGAGAGAGAGAGAGAGAGTACTTTGTTCTTAAAATTTAGACAGCCTTTATATAGTATTCAGTCAGAAGCACGTTTGAGAGAGAGAGAGAGAGAGAGAGAGAGAGAGAGAGAGCACATTGTTATTAAAATTTAGACAGCCTTTATTTAGTATTCAGTCAGAAGCACGTTTGAGAGAGAGAGAGAGAGAGAGAGAGAGAGAGAGAGAGAGCACATTGTTCTTAAAATTTAGACAGCCTTTATTTAGTATTCAGTCAGAAGCACGTTTGAGAGAGAGAGAGAGAGAGAGAGAGAGAGAGAGAGAGTACTTTGTTCTTAAAATTTAGACAGCCTTTATTTAGTATTCAGTCAGAAGCACGTTTGAGAGAGAGAGAGAGAGAGAGAGAGAGAGAGAGTACTTTGTTCTTAAAATTTAGACAGCCTTTATATAGTATTCAGTCAGAAGCACGTTTGAGAGAGAGAGAGAGAGAGAGAGAGAGAGAGAGAGAGCACATTGTTCTTAAAATTTAGACAGCCTTTATTTAGTATTCAGTCAGAAGCACGTTTGAGAGAGAGAGAGAGAGAGAGAGAGAGAGAGAGAGAGAGCACATTGTTCTTAAAATTTAGACAGCCTTTATTAGTATTCAGTCAGAAGCACGTTTGAGAGAGAGAGAGAGAGAGAGAGAGAGAGAGAGAGAGAGTACTTTGTTCTTAAAATTTAGACAGCCTTTATATAGTATTCAGTCAGTAGCACGTTTGAGAGAGAGAGAGAGAGAGAGAGAGAGAGAGAGAGAGCACATTGTTCTTAAATTTAAACATTATTGATTAGTATTCAGTCAGTAGCACGTTTGAGAGAGAGAGAGAGAGAGAGAGAGAGAGAGAGAGAGCACATTGTTCTTAAATTTAAACAGCCTTGATTTAGTATTCAGTCAGTAGCACGTTTGAGAGAGAGAGAGAGAGAGAGAGAGAGAGAGAGAGAGCGCACATTGTTCTTAAAATTTAGACAGCCTTTATTTAGTATTCAGTCAGAAGCACGTTTGAGAGAGAGAGAGAGAGAGAGAGAGAGAGAGAGAGAGCACATTGTTCTTAAATTTAACAGCCTTATTTAGTATTCAGTCAGAAGCAC
>NC_090763.1:54716176-54731176 GCF_036898095.1 Palaemon carinicauda
AGAGAGAGAGAGAGAGAGAGAGAGAGAGAGAGAGAGAGAGAGACTAAATACAATATTATCCTTCTCTAGCTACCACAGATATTGAACGATTATTTCTAGATTTAGTAGTTAAATATCACCCTTTAGAATAATAATCCTCGCCTCCATCCCAAAATGCACATGGCTGCAATCGATACCATTGCAATGATGATTGCAGGGCTTTACGACGCCGTTCTGTCTGACAGCTTGCAACTCAGACGTCGAAGGTCGCTCCCACGTCAGCAGTGGTATGGAATTTTACAAAGCTCGGCGTATTCCGTTATTCATTACCGACTGTGGTTTCATTTCGGTTATTTGCTGTGTGATGAGCAAGGGGGCTGATTGGGAATTCACCCGTGATGTGTTATGACATTTTTGTTGTTGTTATTAAGGATGTGTTTGTTGTTTTTATTGGTGTGGGACCCGTGATGTGTAATAACCTTTGTTGTTGTTGTTGTTGTTGTTTTTTAAAGATGTGTTTTTTTTTTTTTTTTTGATGCGGAGTAGGGAGATCTGGGGTACTTGTGGGCTGATTGGGAATTCACCCGTGATGTTTAATAACATTTTTTGTTGTTGTTGCTTTTTAAAGATGTGTTTGTTATTTGTATTGGTATGGGACAGGTAATGTGTAATAATTTTTGTTGTCGTTGTTGTTTTTTAAAGATGTGTTTGTTGTTTTGATGCTGGGGTAGGGGGAACTGGGGTACTTGTGGGGAATTCTGTGGTATTTCTACATAGCTATTTTTATGTATGTTTGAAGTTTGCTATGTGTTATGATTAGCTTCAGATAACGTAGTTATGAAAAGGTCATTGTTATATTTCTCTCTCTCTCTCTCTCTCTCTCTCTCTCTCTCTCTCTCTCCTCCTCCTTCTTCTTCTTCTATGGTATTTGTGTATAGCGATTTTTATGTGTAGTTGAAGTTTGATGTGTTTTATAATTAGCATCAGGAAACGTAGTTATGGTAAAAAGGTCTTTGTTATTCCTCTCTTTCTCTCTCACCCTCCTCCTTCTCTCCTCCTCTTCCTTCTTCTTCTTCTTCTTCTTCTTCTTCTTCTTCTTCTTCTTCTTCTTCTTCTTCTTCTTCTTCTCCTTCTTTTTTCCTTTTTGGACATTTAACTTGTGGTATTTTTCGGGGGTTAATAAATTGAAACTTTCCATAAGATGATGTACATTCGTTATCAAAACTTAAATTTATCAACAGACTCCCAAATGAGTTGATTATTTGTTATCAGTGAAATTACATATATGGATTAGTAGAAATATAGAGCCATTCAGGGGGAGAGAGAGATCGAGAGAGATCGAGAGAGAGAGAGAGAGAGAGAGAGAGAGAGAGAGAGAGAGAGGTTAATCTTTCGTATTTTCACATACAGATAAAAATACATAGTACAAGTCAGTAAATGTCTGTTAGAAAATATTAATTTTTATCACAGGTAACTATTATACAAAAATAATTTTTTTTATGATATATAACTCTTCATTATAGACTTTATCCATTTTTTGGTGAAGGTAGAAATAAAATAAACCTTTAGCAGAAGCCGCATCAAATAAGAATACATTACGTTGCGAATAATTTATTTTATCAACAAAGTTCTCATCGATTTAGTGAGAATATCTTGGTATTTCACGTTAAAATTGTATCTTTAGCAACTTGTCATTTTTATGTTGGTATTTTACGGGAATTCAATACGTTTTGTATCAGTTTTTTATATTTATTAAACATTTGGAAAAGAAATTACTACGTCAGTGTTATGAAACGAAATAGGCCATTGTCTTCCAGAAACATTTTACTCCTGTTTAATTAGGTGAGAGAGAGAGAGAGAGAGAGAGAGAGAGAGAGAGAGAGGTTAATCTTTCAAAGTCATATTTTTGAGAGAGAGAGAGAGAGAGAGAGAGAGAGAGAGAGAGAGAGAGAAAAGGATTAATCTTTCAGTCCTATTTTTGAGAGAGAGAGAGAGAGAGAGAGAGAGAGAGAGAGAGTTTAATCTTTCAAAGAATCATATTTTTGAGAGAGAGAGAGAGAGAGAGAGAGAGAGAGAGAGAGGTTAATCTTTCAAAGTCATATTTTTGAGAGAGAGAGAGAGAGAGAGAGAGAGAGAGAGAGAGAGCCTTACCTTATTGCCTTATTGCCTTATTTTTTGTTTGGGTTCCCCCAGGTCCCTCAGTGTGAGGCACCTCGTATATCCACCAGAGAGTTGCTAATACATCTTCCGGTGTATTTTGCATCTTCCAGTCTTGGATGGTCTGGGATGCATCTTAGGTATTTATCGAGCTGCTTTTTAAACGCATCTACGCTCACTCCTGATATGTTTCTTAGATGAGCTGGCAGCACATTAAATAGTCGCTGCATTATCGATGCTGGTGCGTAGTGGATTAATGTCCTGTGCGCCTTTCTCAGTTTACCTGGAATGCTTTTTGGTACTATTAATCTACCTCGGCTTGCTCTTTCTGATACTTTAAGCTCCATGATGTTTTCAGCAATTCCTTCTATTTGCTTCCATGCTTGTATTATCATGTAGCGTTCTCTTCTCCTTTCTAGACTGTATAGTTTTAAAAATTGCAGTCTTTCCCAGTAATCAAGGTCCTTAACTTCTTCTATTCTAGCAGTATAGGACCTTTGTACACTCTCTATTTGCGCAATATCCTTTTGGTAGTGTGGGTACCATATCACATTGCAGTACTCGAGTGTACTACGCACATAAGTTTTGTAAAGCATAATCATGTGTTCAGCTTTTCTTGTTTTAAAGTGTCTGAATAACATTCCCATTTTTGCTTTACATTTAGCCAACAGTGTTGCTATTTGGTCGTTGCATAACATATTCCTATTTAAAATTACACCAAGGTCTTTAATTGCTTCCTTGTTTGTGATTGTCTCATTATTAGGTCCCTTGTATGCATACACCATTCCTTCTCTGTTTCCATAATTTATTGATTCTAATTTATCGGAGTTAAATACCATCCTATTTATCTCCGCCCATTCATATATTTTGTTTAGATCTCTTTGTAGTGAGTTCCTATCTTCATCACAAGTAATTTCTCTACTTATTCTTGTGTCATCGGCGAAACTTCTCACTACGGAGTTTTCAACATCACAGTCTATGTCTGAGATCATAATAACAAATAGCAGTGCAGCTAATACCGTACCTTGGGGCACACCAGATATTACCTGGGCTTCATCTGATTTCTCGTCATTTGCAACCACTATCTGTTTTCTGTTTTGCAGGAATTCTTTTACCCATTTTCCTATCTTTCCCACAATATTATGCTTTCTCATTTTTTTCTCCAATATGTTATGGTCTACCTTGTCAAAGGCTTTTGCAAAATCTAGATAGATCACATCTGTGTCTTTTTCATTTATCATATTATTGTATATTTTTTCATAGTGAGCTATCAGTTGGGTCTGTGTACTTTTTCCAGGTACGAAACCGTGTTGACCCATATTAAACAAATTATTTTTGACCAAATGGTTCATTATTTTCTTTTTTATTACCCTCTCATACACTTTCATAATATGTTATGTTAGACTAACAGGTCTATAATTGCTTGCCTCTAGTCTTGATCCACTTTTGAAGATAGGGGTTATATAAGCTAATTTATGTTTAACATATATCTCGCTCATATCTATACTCTGTCTTAGCAGTATTGCAAGTGGCTTCGCGATAGTGTTTGCAGTTTTTTTTAACAAAATCGCTGGAACTCCATCTGGTCCGGCTGCCGATCCATTTTTAATTTCGTTTATAGCCGTGACAATATCTGCTTCATTAATATCTATATCCGTTAGATATTCAACATTTTCTTCTCTCATTTCTGTTTCATTATTCTCATTCGCAATTCTTGGCGTGAACTCACTCTTATATTTTTCTGCTAATATGTTGCATATTTCCTTTTTTTCATTCGTTAGCCGTCCTTCAATTCTTAGAGGGCCTATTTCTATTCTCCTTTTATTCATCTTTTTTGCATAGGAGTAAAGTACTTTGGGGTTTCTTTTTATATTTTGAAGTGTCCTTTCTTCTAAGTCCCTTTTTTCATTTTCTTTCGACTGCATAATCTTTTGTTCTGCATTTTCTATCTTACATTTTATTTCCCTCATTTTCCACACATTTTTTCTTTTGCAAGATTTTTCTTCCAGAGAGAGAGAGAGAGAGAAAGAAGGATTAATCTTTCAAAGAATCCTATTTTCAAGAGAGAGAGAGAGAGAGAGAGAGAGAGAGAGAGAGAGAGAGAGAGAGAGAGAACTACGATAGCTGGCTAAAATGCCAGAAAATGTATCAAGTCTCTTTGACAGACCAGTGACATTTCAAGTCCCCCACCGGTATGCGATACGCCCTTGACCTATATCATTGGTTTCGATCTTACCACAATCGTATGTCCAAGCAAAGCCACTGCTTCTTCATTCATTCTCCTGTGACTCAATTTGGCAAGAAACTTATTTTCTAAAAAATAAAACACCTATACTCGATTTTTTTTAATGAGGCGCATTTGCAGAATCGTGTGTCCAAGCAAAGCCACTGCTTCTTCATTCATTCTCTTGTGACTCAATTTGCCAAGAAACTTATTTTCTAAAAAGTAAAACACATCTACTCGATTTTTTTTAATGAGGCGCATTTGCACTGACTCACAGAGGTGCCCTTTTAGCTCGGAAAAGTTTCCTGTTATCTGATTGGTTAGAATTATCTTGTCCAACCAATCAACGATCAGTAAACTTTTCTGAGCTGAAAGGGGACCCCTGCGAGTCGGTGCAAATCTGCCTCACTAAAAAGAATTGACTATAGTGTCGATAATAAACTGTAGAAACTTAGAGCTAAAGTTCTAGATGTGAATATCTTTAAATGATGTTTATAAAGAATTTAGTTCAAATGTTGATTGTTAAGACGTAACGTTATCCTTTATGTAAGATGTTCAGTGGTATGTTATTTTTAGTTTGTTTCTAGTTTGTTTATCAATGAAAGACTAAGGGTCAAAATCCCTTATGTTTTGCCTGCTTCTGTAACTAATTGGCTCTGTGGAAATCTGCAAACAGGTCGTGCCCCCATGGTATGGAGTCTACCCTGTACTCTGTCATATACATGCACACACACACACACACACATATATACATATATATATATATATATATGTATGTAAATGTATATATATATATATATATATATACTGTATATCTATCTATCTATCTATCTATCTATCTATCTATCTATATATATATATATATATATATACTGTATATCTATCTATCTATCTATCTATCTATATATATATATATATATATATTTATATATATATATATATATATATGCGTGTGTGTGTGTTTGCGCGTATATATTTACAGTGTGCTACTGTTGTTTTTTTTTTTTAACAAGAGTTCAAGCATTGTTCAGTACGACTCACAACCAGCTAACACACAGATATTTACATAGAATCGGATTCTCGTCCTACCATCTGATTACTAACAAGAACCATGTAATCTCTTGGCCTGATTCAAGGGCCACATTCTTATCGATCGATTTTCTAGGCTGAAAATATGTCAGTCGGTTTCTACTACGTCAGAATTTACCGTAGTATACATCATTACTGGTACAGCTGCCTTCATTAATTCCTGTACACTGACTTCTGAATAGCTTCCCATGAAGTGTACCAGAATTAATGAAGCCAACTGTACAGTACCAAGATATTTTCATACCACGATAATTTACGAAATAATTTTATACCTCGATTATTTATGACGAGATAATTTTATACCATGAAAAGTTACCTGAATTTTGTGCCTTCTGTCTAATCTGAAGGTCATTTTATAGGGGAAATTACACGGTACACCGTCAGAAAAAAACCCGTTATTTTAATTGGAAATTCTCCGTAAAAATATACTGTTCTCAACCGTATTTCAGTAAAATACAAGCGATCATAATTTTACCATACTATGCTATTATCTTTTACGCTTTGGTGACCGTAATATAACTCTTTTACGTCAATATATCCATTTTAAAAAGATAAAAATCCTAGAATATATGTTGCCACACATTTACCGTTCTTTTAATGCAAATTGTTAAGTGTAGGCTGGAGATATTCAACTCTCCATTTAGATTTTAGACATTACGTCGTCCAGCCAGAGATCTAGCCTCTCTCACCACTGGCCTCTCTGCTATGGTACGTAGCGTCCCTTGGTGTCGTGATTCACCGTTTCTTCTCTCTTACATAACTCTTCCTTTTAATAGTATGATTCACTAAGAGAAACCAAGGCTTTTATCTTTTTATCCTTTTCAGTTTGACTTATAAAAGAAATAGTTTCATAATGTTAGTAGGTATTTCTATACTAATTGTGATTGAAAAATGGAGAAAATTACTATTTTTTTTTGTACTGTAGTGATTAAGAAATGAAGAAAATTACTTTTTTAATATACTGTAGTTTACACCTGTTACAGCAGCAAGCTTTTCTTAGGTTTTGTCAGGCCACAAAAAACGTTATTATTTTTATATCGCTATTTTGATTACTTTCAATCATCATTATTATTAATATTATTATTATGATCATCATCATTATTAATATTATTATTATGATCATCATCATTATCATTATAAATGTTATTTTAATCATGAAAGCTTAAAGTATTATTATTATTATTATTATTATTATTATTATTATTATCATTGTCATTATTATTATTATTATTATTATTATTATTATTATTATTATTATTATTATTATTATTAATCATGAATGCTTAAAGTATTATTATTATTATTATTATTATTATTATTATTATTATTATTAATCATGAATGCTTAAAGTATTATTATTATTATTATCATAATAATAATAATTATTATTATTATTATTATTATTATTATTATTATTATTATTAATCATGAATGCTTAAAATATTATTATTATTATTGTTATTATTATTATTATGATTATTATTATTATTATTATTATTATTATTATTATGAACACACAAAAATCCTAAAAATCAATATCCTTTCCCACCCCATCCATCATCATCTGACGAAGCCTCATAAAACACGAGAGAGGAAGAAACACTTCGTCCCATTACCCCGGAAGTCGCAACCTCTGTAAACAAACCCTCAACAACTTCTTGAACTCATCCCCTCAAAACTACTTCTTCTATCTAGAAGCTAACGACCCATGCAGCGTTGCCAATCCGAATTCCCCTAATGCCCTTAGGGACAAATCAGGGTTGCCAGTTTGGCCTTTTTCCGGCCAAAAGCCCTCAAATTTGACCTTTTTAAAAAATTGGTCTGCTCAATCCTAGTTCCCCTAATACCCTTAGGGAGAAATCAGGGTTGCCAGTTTGGCCTTTTTTCGGCCAAAAACCCTCAAATTTGACTTTTTTTAAAAATTGGTCTGCCTTTAGTAATATGAAAAAAGTGCGGGTCTTAAAGACTATATATTTGGCCTTTTTCTACTATTGGGTTGGCCTTTTAACGCTTCTGTTGATTAGAAATTGGCCTTTTCTCGTTTAGAAAACCTGGCAACCCTGGGACAAATACCCTTAAGGTGAAATTTCTAATTGGCGATACTGCTCTAATTGCCAATCACTCGATATCCATGTTGATAACACCAATTAGATGTCACTTGACCTCAATGAGGCATACGTCATTTAAAATGTAAGGGGGGGGGGTGTTGTTTTGGGGGGTGGAGGGAATGGGGAAGGACGTCATTAAGACACCAAGACGAGGCAGTTAAAGGAATCTCATTTGATTGACGTCTTGAGCAAGAGCCTCTCGAGAGTTCGAGGACCTAACCTACTTGAAAGGCAATAGCTGTTGTTGCCAGAAGAGGCGTTAGAAAAACGGTTGCAGAGAGAGAGAGAGAGAGAGAGAGAGAGAGAGAGATAGAGATAGAGAGAGAGCTATTGGATATTGATATATATATATATATATATATATGGGAAGAGTATATTATTATCATTATATAGCTAAGCTACGGCTCTAGGTGGACAAGCATGATGGTGTAAGCCCTTTATGCTGTGTTTAAACATAAGTCTAATCCTTTTTTCATCTATTAATTTATCTGTATATTGCTAACTGTCTAATGTGTGTATTATATATATATATATATATATATATATCACAATGATACCGTACTCCAGGCTCTGCAAATAAAAGGCCTTCATATCATGAGGCCCTAAATGAATTCAGAACCTAAGTGCTAACTGTATTTCAGTATTTACTTGGTGAGACCACTGTCTTACATACTAACGAGTTTGCCTAACTTCCCGACCCACCAGGTGACCCAATTGACAGCATTTAATTCGACTTATCTCATCTGAGTTAATAATGATGACAATCAACACAATACTTTGTTCAATCGAATAATATATCTCTAAAGACAGATTTTTTTTTTCATCATAACTATAGTCACATTAGTGATTCTGGACGAAATAAGCCCCACCCCCTGATGACGTCATAGCCAATCAACATCAAGGGGCGGAGCTTATTTCGGCCGTAATCTTTGCAGCGACTATAATTGTCATTATCCAAGCGTCAATAAAGTATAGATGTCAGCTGAAAACGTGATAAAATCCGCTGTAAAATACAAACGTCGTCATCGACTTATGAAAAAAATAAGACCTTTCATCGGGAATCCATTCATTAGCACATTTGTTTGATAACACGGAAACAATGAAAATAACAAACAACATCAAATAACGATAAATCTGTGCTATAAAAGGACAAACAGTCTACGTGTGACCGGGACCAAAGAACCTTGAGACTATTGATATATATATATTTATTTCAAAGAACCTCACTATTGATATCGAATCATAGCGAGTGATCACGTTGTCTATTATTGCCCTAAAATGTTTCATGGAGTGATTTTAGGTGTATTTATTGGGTCTGAATGTTTCTTTTATCTGTTATGATTATACATACATACATATACCAAGGCACTTCTCCCAATTTTGGGGGTTAGCCGACATCAACAAATGAAACAAAAACCAAAAGGGGACCTCTACTCTCTACGTTCCTCCCAGCCTGACAAGGGACTCAACCGAGTTCAGTTGGTATTGCTAGGGTGCCACAGCCCACCCTCCCCCGTTATCCACCACAGATGAAGCTTCATAATGCTGAATCCCCTACTGCTGCTACCTCCGCGGTCATCTAAGGCACCGGAGGAAGCAGCAGGGCCTACCGGAACTGCGTCACAATCGCTCGCCATTCATTCCCATTTCTAGCACGCTCTCTTGCTTCTCACGTCTATCCTCCTATCACCCAGAGCTTTCTTCACTCCATCCATCCACCCAAACCTTGGCCTTCCTCTTGTACTTCTCCCATCAACTCTTGGATTCATCACCTTCTTTTAGTAGACAGCCATTTTCCATTCTCTCAACATGGCCAAACCACCTATGATTATGAAGAATATATAAGGAATTCAAGTAGTACCTTCGAAATGTTCTGTTAGTTCCTTAGGTTTAAGCTATTTTAAGGTTTAAAGGTCACTTGTGAGTGGCAGTCGCAGGTGATAGTATAATGACCTAGAGACTAGCTCTATTTACTTATGATCAGCGCACAAAAACCTTCTCCATCATACCAGGACCAGGGAGGGCCAGGCAATGGGTGTTGATGATTCAACAGGTAGACCTATAGGCTCTCCTATGCCCCCATCCTTAGCTCACAAGGACGGTGAGGTTGCAGACACTATACTCAATTTTTTTTAAGTGAGGCGCATTTGCACCGACTCGCAGCGGTGCCCTTCCAGCTCGGGAAAAGTTTCCTGCTATCTGATTGGTTAGAATTATCTTGTCCAACCAATCAGCGATCAGGAAACATTTCCTTGCTAAAAGGGCACCCCTGCGAGTCGGTGCAAATCTGCTTCGCTAAAAATAATTGACTCTAGTAGATACTATCGAGCTTGAGCCGTTCTCGAACTCCTGTCTAACAGATTGCCATGTTTATATTTAAGATATAGGATTATGCTGTACCTTAGATGAGGCAATATCATGCATATATACTTATACTAAGAAGTGTTATGTGAGTAGATTTTATACAATAGGATATGATATTGTATTATGCAGGACACTGTATGTCAATTGGATTTTATGCAAAGGAAAAACAGATTTGATTTGATAAATATCATAAGAGTATTCATTCGTACAAAGAAATGGTTTACCGTTTTTATTATAACGAAAAAATACATCAAATACACAAATTTATTCTTATAAAGACGAACACTAGATAACAGCCATATGATATCCCTCCCCTTTTGAAAATAAGTATTTTTATAAATTCTTGACAAATGACAAGAGAACTTAAGGACGTTTGGCAGCTTGGTTTTCTTAAGGGATTATTCATTCTTTTATATCGTCTCGTTTTGAAAAGAATTAATTCATTGATATTCAGTGTCTGATTCTGTGAAGGAGTTGGACATTCATTTTAATTTTGTAGTTATATGAAGGAATATATCGTCCATTTTCACTATGGTTTTCAATATTGGGTTTTAGTGTTCAGTGTCTGATTCTGTTAGGAATTTAATTACATATTTTAATTGTGTTGTTATAAGAATGTTTGGTTTTCAAAATATTTGTTATTATTACTTGGTTTTCAAAAGAATTACATTAGTTTTTACTATTTTGTTTTTAAGGAAATACACAATGTTAAAAAAAGGTAATTTTCATGGGAAATTCTCCGTAAAAATAGAGTATACTGTTCTCAGCCGTATTTCAGTAAAATACAGGCGACCGTAATTTTAACCTACTTTTGTTATTACATTTTAAGGGCGTGTGAGCGTAATATTACTTCATTACGTCAATATATCAGTTTTTAAAACAGGAAATGCCTTCCAACATTTATTCCAGGAATTTTAGTTTTCCAGTAAATTTTTAAAATTGCATAGTTACATTCTTAGACTTTGTTAGGGAGTAAATCATCCATTATTGGTGTTCAATTTTCAAAAGAAATAAAAAGATCGCTCATTTTGAAATGTTCATAGTTCAAATGTTTTTCTTCCGGTTTTTAAAAGGTAATTCAAAGGGCTTCCTTTTCCATTGGTTTTTAAAAAGTAAACCGTTCTTTTTCAGTGTGAATTAGCAGTGGAATAGATCGTTCATTTTGAAATGTTCATAGTTTATTTGTTTTTCTTCGGTTTTTTAAAAGATAATTCAAAGGGCTTCCTTTTCCATTGGTTTTTAAAAAGAAATAAACCGTTCTTTTTCAGTGTCCGAATTAGCAGTGGAACAGATCGTTCATTTTGAAATGTTCATAGTTCAAATTTTTTTCTTCCGGTTTTTAGAAGGTAATTCAAAGAGCTTCCATTTCCATTGGTCTCTTTGCAACATTATTTGTATTCACATCTTTTGAAGTAAGTTGAAGTTAAATGGAATTTGTTTATGTTGGTTAAAAAGTGAAAGAGATTTTAATAGCAAGAATCTACACAATAACACCAAAAACTAATAATAATAATAACAATAATAATAATAATAATAAGTAGGAAAGCACTCTGAGTGCAGACCTCCGCCACGACCGCTCATTTCTCAATACCAGCGTGCCTTATACAGAATCAATTAATCATTTGCAGCTCTTTACATAACAGCTAAAAATTCCTGCAAGTTTCGTTACTTTACGAGTAAAATTGTGGCCCCATGGTTGATGACCAGAATTTGACCTTTTGCTTGTCCTTGACCTTGTACTTGACCTTGACCTTTGACTTTAACATGTATTAATTGGCATGGATTTTCATTTACTCAAATATGAACCAAGATTGAAGTATCTGTGACAACGATGTCCAAACTTATGGCTGATTAGATGAATTGAACATTTTGCTTGACCGTGACCTTGACTTTGGGCCTTTAACTTCCAAAATTTAATCATTTCTAGCTTTTTTACATAAAAGTTAATCCATGTAACTTTCATTACTCTACGATTAAAATTGTGGCCGGAAAGCTGTTCACAATCAAACACACACACAACCTCCTTCCAACTTCGTTGGCAGAAGTAATAATAATAATAATAATAATAATAATTATTATTATTATTATTATTATTATTATTTTTATTATTATTATTATTATTATTATTATTATTATTATTATTATTATTATTATTATTATTATGTCGCCGTTACATTAGAGTTTGTCTGATGATATTATCTTTACTAAACAATTTTTTGTTTATATATATATAGAAACCCATTATACCAACACGTTTCCATTCCTGAAAAACTGTTTTTACCAAAGCGAAAAATTACCAAAACGCATTAAACCATTAAAACCTAAACCAATCCCTTTAAATCTGTGCACAGTGCGAGATTCGTTTCATTTCATCCGAAGGAAATGGAGACTCAGTCTCGCTTACTTTTCATTTCGGCAAATGTCAAAGGTCACGGCGGAAGGATCCCGCTGATTCCATCCGGGTCGAGAAAGAAGAGATCCGCCGATATTTTACGTTTTACGTTGGGTTTATTTATTTATTTTTAACTAGAATAAATGGATTCAAATTGAGAATTTTTTAACTAGAATAAATGGATTCAAAATGAGCATTTTTTAACTAGAATAAATGGATTCAAAATGAGCATTTTTTAACTAGAATAAGTGGATTCAAAATGAGCATTTTTTAACTAGAATAAATGGAAGGTGAATTTTTTTTTTAATACGGTACACTGTTAAAAATTTGCATAGAAAAAAACGCTTAATGTCTGGCAAATTTTATTCCAGGATTTCTACCGTTTGCTTTGGGTTTATTCATATTCAAAATTGATGGAGTATCATTATAATTATTTACATATACAGTATATATACGATTATCATTGTTATATGTACCTTTATTGCTAATACACATTTAGCATATATGTTGTGTTAGGAATACATGTATACAAGTATTCTCGTTTATTGGAGCATAGGGAATACTATGTAGCATTTATATCATCTCATTTGGCATGCATTTCATATTTTAATTATCTGGTATTATAGCAACCAGTCTTTCCCATAGCCCGCCACTGTTCACAGCTCCTCCAGTGTATTACGTTTATTTTGATTATTTTCACTCATTATATGGCTTAAGAACTTACGCAAGTGTTTATGTGAAAACCTTATTTATTTTATATCTAATGATAACTAAGAAAAATAAGCATTTTTTAACTAAAATCAATGGAAGGTGAACTTTTTTTTTTTTTTAATACGGTACACTTAAAAATTTGCATAGAAAAAACGGTTAATGTCTGGCAAATTTTATTCCAGGATTTCTACCGTTTTAAAAACGGATATATTGACGTAAAGGAGTGATATTACGGACACCAACACGTAAAATATAATAACAAAGTAAGGTAAAATTACGGTCGCCTGTATTTTACTGAAATACGGTTGGGAACAGCTTATCTTTTCGGAGAATTTCCGATTAAAATTACCTTTTTCTATCAGTGTAAAGTTAAAATTAGCATTTTGACGAATTAATCGATGGTGAGTGTTTTAATTGAGCATTTTGCATTAGTTTTATTCATGTTCAATTTGTGCTTTTTTTAACTAATAAATGGAAGGTGAGTTTTTTTTAATAAAGTAAAGTTAAAATGAGCATCTTTGAGTAGAATAAACTGACGGTGAGTGTTTTAATTGAGGATTTTGTATTAGTTTTATTCATGTTCAATTTGAGCATTATTTCTTTTCCAAAAAGAATAAATTGAAGTATTTTCTAATGGGATAAACCTAAACTGAGCATTTCTGACTAGAATAAACCGACGGTGAGCATTTTAATTGAGTATTTTGCACAGGGTTTATTCATATTCGCTCTCCAAATAGGGATACCTTAACATGGTGAAAGGGTTTGCGTATTGCCATGATCAGCAAAGAAGTACTAGTCAGGACCAACCATACTTGGTTGGTTTGATATGAGGGACCAGACGAAAATCTCCCACCATCACCAATCAACACTAGCCAGCGGTGGTGATGAAAACAAGCCAAACCCCAGACATGAATAAAGACATGTCTGAGGCCTTTTGGCTGCAGTGGAATAGAAAAGGCTCCATTTGTTGCTGTTGTTTTTTTTTTTGTTATTCATGTTCTAATTTAGTATTTTTAACTATAAT
Source organism: Palaemon carinicauda (assembly GCF_036898095.1). Lineage (NCBI taxonomy): Eukaryota > Metazoa > Arthropoda > Malacostraca > Decapoda > Palaemonidae > Palaemon > Palaemon carinicauda. The sequence continues at coordinate 54,730,225 of NC_090763.1, forward strand.
ACTCGTAAATTTAATATAAACATTTTCTAATAGGATAAAACCTAAATTGAATAAACACAAGAGTAAGCATTTTTAATTGAGCAAATCTAAAGGACGCTTCCTTCACTAGAATAAATCCAAAATGATAATTATTTTTTTTTATTAACATAAACCCACATTGAGGCTTTTTTTTTTTTTATTGAATAAATCGATTGGGAACCTATTAGGCTGGAGGAAGAGATCAAGCCAGAGTTGGAGAATTAGATGGCGAGATAAGGTGAAGGATGACATGGAGAGAAGTGGCTTGGTGGAAGAGGATGAAGGCATTAGAGAGTGCGGATCAGGCAACCGACCCTTTAATGTAGGAATAACGGGGCAAAGATGATAGTGATAATTTTTTCTTGTATTTACCAAGAGTGGTGAGAAAGATTCATGGGGATTTCTGAAGGTCAGGTTTCAGCTTAAGAAAATAACATATGAACAAAATTTACTCGAGATTAAGCATATTTATTTTTTATACAATGTGCATTCCAAAATTGTGTTTATACGCTTTTATATATACTGTTCGTATGTATGTATATATATATATATGTATATATATATATATATGTGTGTGTGTATATATATATATATATATGTATATATATGTATATATATATATATATGTGTGTGTATATATATATATATATGTGTGGTTGTGTGTGTATATATATATATATATATGTAATTGTATATTTATGGACTGATTTTTATATGTATAGACATATACATATATATATATATATATAATATATATATATATATATGTATATATATATATATATATATAAATACAGTATATATATATATATATATATATACTGTATAAATATCCTTTACATTTTTTACCTCATATATCTCTTTCCTCACATATCACCGCTGACACCCCCCCCCCCCCCCCGCGCCCACAAACCCCACCCCCCATTTTGTCTTC
>NC_090763.1:54736176-54743676 GCF_036898095.1 Palaemon carinicauda
CACGTTTGAGAGAGAGAGAGAGAGAGAGAGAGAGAGAGAGAGAGCACATTGTTATTAGAATTTAAACATTATTGATTCAGTATTCAGTCAGTAGCATGTTTGAGAGAGAGAGAGAGAGAGAGAGAGAGCACATTGTTCTTAACATTTAAACAGCCTTGACTGAGTATTCAGTCAGTAGCATGTTTGAGAGAGAGAGAGAGAGAGAGAGAGAGAGAGAGCACATTGTTCTTGACATTTAAACAGCGTTTATTTAGTATTCAGTCAGTAGCACGTTTGAGAGAGAGAGAGAGAGAGAGAGAGAGAGAGAGAGAGAGCGTTTTATTCTTAACATTTAAACAGCCTTGATTTAGTATTCAGTCAGTATGAAGAGAGAGAGAGAGAGAGAGAGAGAGAGAGAGAGAGCGCATTGTTCTTAAAATTTAGATAGCCTTGATCTAGTATTCAATCAGTAGCACGTTTGAAAGAGAGAGAGAGAGAGAGAGAGAGAGAGAGAGAGAGAAATCAAATTTCATCTCATAATCATTCTAATCTCAGAAAATTGCAACAAAAAAAGTTTAAGGTTACACAAGTAGGAGACCCCATCTTTCGTCGAGGCATCTGGCAGGAAATTGCCCAAATCAGATATCCGAAGCGTATCATAAAAACTTATGTTGGTGAGAGAGAAAAGAAACTGAGCTGTGAGATGGGCCAAAAAGAGAGAGAAAAAAAAGTGTAGCACTTATCTAAATGGTTGGCAGGATAGGAGTCTACCATACTAATAGTTTGGCTAAAAGATTGTATCCCTTATCGAAAAAGTTAGTGGGGAAAGAAGTTTTACGAAGCTAGGCGGTGGGTAAAAAAAGTGTAATGTTTATCTAAAAATTGGGTAAGAAGGGAGTCTAACATATTATGAGGTGGGTAAAAAGAATGTAACACTTATTAGAAAGGTGGGGAGGAAAGGAGTCTAACATAGCTGATAGATGAGTAAATGAAAGTCTAACATTTAGCTAAAAAGGGGACAGGAAAGAATATGACACTTATCTAAGAAGTGGTCAGGAAAAAAACTGTTACGTAACTAAATCTAACGTTAAGCTACGAGGTAAAAGAGGAATCAAACGATTAGCCAAGAAAAGGCCAGGAAATGAGTCTAATGTTTAGTTAAGTGTGAACAAGAAACTCTTACTTTTCATTAAGTGGTAGACAGGAATGGACTCCTACTTCAATAAGAGAGAGGCATGAAAAAGCCTGGCTTCTGAAGTGACCAGAAAATAAGTTTAACAATCTGCCAAGAGGTGAGGTGGGGAGATGTCAAACCACTAAAAGGTGATTGAAAATTGTAGTCTGACATTCAACCAAGAGGATAGAACTCCTATATGGGGCTAAGAAGTAAAGGTGTCTAGTCTTTAGGAAGGGGATAGGATGGCAAGGAGTCTAACGCGAAAAAGTCTTTAGGAAGGGGATAGGATGGCAAAGAGTCTAACGCGAAAAAGTCTTTAGGAAGGGGATAGGATGGCAAGGAGTCTAACGCGAAAAAGTCTTTAGGAAGGGGATAGGATGGCAAGGAGTCTAACGTGAAAATGGTGGACAAGAAACAGTCTTGACATTTAGCCAAGTTGTAGTCATTACAGAAGCCTAACTTAAAGGGTAAAATTAAGTGGAGATAGGGCTAGGATGTTGATCATATGTATATACGGTCAGTCTAGGAAATTGTCCTGTCCCTTGTCTCTGCTAATCATGTAAGATAAAAAGAGAATTGGTTTCCAAGTGGGAAAAGAAGAAAAGAAACTTTCCTTAGTCACGTCGTGCTTTGCACGTCACCAGAGATTTCCAGAATTGCAGGAAATAGCCTTTCGGTAATCTTGTTGTTTGTAAGAAGAGGCGGATATTCAAGAATAAATCGGTTTCGTAGAAGATACAGCGTAGGAAAACGACAAAAGCAGATAAGATATTTCATAATTTCATTTTTTATGTACTATCTTTCAATACAATTATGGTTATTTTTCAATTCTTTTAATCTATAGCTATCTCGAAATAATTTATTCTTGCTTTGAGAGATCAACCCGCTTATATTTCTGAATTTCCAAAGATAAAACACATAAAAAGAAAATTATCTTCGTAAAATCAGTTTTCCCTTCGGAAATGAAACAAATTATTAAGAGGACGAAATTGACGCTAAACAGGATGGAAAACACTTCAACACTTCACGCATGAATAAGTGTAAAATTAGATAGACGGGTTCATAAATATGGTAAGAGTTTAAATACATACTAATATAAATATGTCAATGAACGATTGCATATCAATCTAGTGTATTTTTACCAGAGAGAGAAAGAGAAAGAGAGAAAACAGTCACTAGGTCAAATGGTATCGACCGAATGAGAGCACCCTCCCTCACCTGATTTCCCGAGCTCGCTACATGGCCTCCAAATGGGGGAGTAACGCTTGTTGCAGGGCACCGTCCCTCACATTACTCGTAGATATTAATTAATTTTCTTTTTGGCCGTGTGTTACATCCTGTGTGATAAGATGTATTATATAAGAAAATATACCTTTTCTGAGTATATGCGCTGTATAAAGAGGTAGAGAAATATGGTTTCCCAGAAACAATAGTCGAGGGACTTGATGCTCGATAAGGGGCCCTAACTTCGAGAAAGCGCTTGATCTAGGGCTCATTGTCATTTGATTACATAACGTCTTGAGTGTAAAATGGAAAGGGAAATAATGGGTCTCCGCCATCTGAAGTTGCACTCTCTTTGTACTGTAGAGTAGGCACTTAAAAGGTGATCACTTAATGGCAAAACACTTGCAATGCCATCAAGGACGGGCTGTGTTAAAGTGTGTCTTTTTGCTTGTGCATCTTTTGTATGTCTTTGTGTGCATTTATATATGCAGACGAAAACATACACCGATATTCTTTCAAAAAGCTGTCTTTATTGTTTATTGGAAGTGAATTGAGAGGGTGTTGGCTTTCAGATTCTCAGGAAGTCTCGCGCACGCGCAGACACACACATACATACACACACACACACACACACATATATATATATATATATATATGTATGTATGTATGTATATGTTTATATATACATATGCATGAATGTGTATGTATATATATACAGGTTGTATATACATTATTATATATATATATATATATATATATATATATATATATATATATATATATATATATATATATATATATATATAGTATATATAGTGTGTATGTGTATGAGAGAGAGAGAGAGAGAGAGAGAGATAGAGAGGAGGAGAGAGAGAGAGAGAGAGAGAGAGAGAGAGAGAGAGAGGGAGAGGAGAGAGAGAGAGAGAGGGGGGGGGGGTTTATTTAAGCGTGGTTAAAAGTTAACAGTGGTGAAATATTGAATTAAAATGCGTTGAGATGGCTTGGTCCTATCGAAAAAATAAGCGCAGATCTGTTATTATTATTATTATTATTATTATTATTATTATTATTATTATTATTATTATTATTATTATTATTATTATTACTAGCCAAGCTACAGCCCTAGTTGGAAAAGCAAGATGCTATAAGCCCAACGGCTCCAATAGGGTAAAATAGCCCAGTGAGGAAAGGAAATCAGGAAATAAATAAATGATGAGAACAAATTAATAATAAATCACTCTAAAAACAGTAATAACGTCAAAACAGATATGTCATATATAAACTATAAAAAGACTTATGTCAGCCTGTTCAACATAAAAACATTTTCTACAACTCTGAACTTTTGAAGTTCTACTGATTCAACTACCCGATTAGGAAGATCATTCCACAACTTGGTCACAGCTTAAAGAAAACTTCTAGAATACTGTGTAGTATTGAGCATCATGATGGAAAAGGCCAGGCTATTAGAATTAACTGCCTGCCTAGTATTACGAACAGGATAGAATTGTCCAGGGAGATCTGAATGTAAAGGGTGGTCAGAGTTATGAAAAATCTTATGCAACATGCATAATAAACTAATTGAACGACGGTGCCAAAGATTAATATCTAGATCAGGAATAAGAAATTTAAAAGACCGTAAGTTTCTGTCCAACAAATTCAGATGAGAATCAGCAGCTGAAGACCAGACAGGAGAAGAATACTCAAAACAAGGTAGAATGAAAGAATTGAAACACTTTTTCAGAATAGATGGATCACCGAAAATTTTGCAAGACTTTCTCAATAAGCCAATTTTTTGTGCAATGGAAGAAGACACAGACCTAATGTGTTTCTCAAAAGTAAATTTTCTGTCGAGAATCACACCTAAAAAAAAGAGTCCTAATTAAAGGAGCCTGAACTCAAGAGCACAAAGCCAGGCCAAGAAAGGACATGGGATCAGGATTATTAAAATAAGAAGCGCGAAAATGAGTTATGGGTCGATATAGATGAGAGAATGCATGTAGGTTCTCTTGTATTCTTGTTTGATTAAATTTGCTTTAATGTTTTGATAGGCGTGTATTGGTTTGTATGTCTGTGTGTGTGTGTTTGTGATTAGCATAACTCAAAAACTATTTGACTGAATGTCATGAAATTTGGTGGGATAATTGACCATGATCCAAGGACAATGTTAATAGATTTTGGGAGTAAATGAGTCAAAAGTCAAGGCTAAGTACACGAAAAGGTCAAAAACGTATTTTTGCCATATCGTGGCCAATTTTTATGTGATTTGCATAAACTAGTGCCAATATATGCATAATTCAATTGCTGATCTTTTGATATACAACATGATATAGGCGAAGGTATGTGCTCTATCGAGGTTAATATTTGGTTCTCCAATATGACCTGCCTTTTCTCTATTTCCTATTTTCTACGTTTTTTTTTAACCATATATTAACATTTTCCTTATTTTCTTGATGGTAATCCAAGTTAATATTTGGTTCTCCAATATGACCTGCCTTTTCTCTATTTCCTATTCACTACATTTTTAACCATATATTCACATTTTCCTTGTTTTCCTGAGATTTGAAAGTGAATAGAATCAAAGTTTCTTTGACAAGTAGTAAATATTATAGTAGTTTGCACATTGCATCTATTCCGTCTGTTCTATATAAAGTAAACATTTCATAAATTGTCGAAACATTGGCGGTATTAACACGTTGTATAGGTTTAATGGTCACTTATGAATGGCAGTACCCAAACCCTATCTCCACCCAGAATATGACCAGGGATGGCCAGGCAATGGCTGCTAATGACTCAGCAGGTATACCTATAGGCTCTCCCAAACACCCCATCCTTATTTCACAAGGAGTGTGAGGTTACAGGTGCTACAAGAAGCTATCGAGCTTGAGGAGGTCTCGAACTCAAGTTCGTGAGATCGGGAGGCAGGGCTATCACAACTCTAACGAAATTGAAATTACATTGTAGAACTTTCTAAGTTTAAGATGCTTTTAAAACTAAATATATAATAATATAAGAGTTACATTACAGTTATTATCAAGAAAAACATTAGATTTGAAAAGCGTATATAAACAGGAAATTAATCTACATTATGGACAATTCCAACAAAGGTCAATTAAATGAAATGTAAACACTGACCTTTTAAGGACGAGGTCGGCATACAAACAGCTTATTTTAACGGAAATAAACCTGACTTACGTATATTCACTGGGATATGGTAGAATAGAGAGTATTTTTTTTTATTAAAATATCCACATTACAGTTGGTTTATTTGTAATGGATACAAAACAAGTTTTCATAACAAAGGACATTTCCAGTGTTACATCATTTCTGTATTTTCTCATTAACATTTATAGCTTAATTTTATATTGTTTTTACTTTTTTGTCATATTTTTATATCCCATTTTTATCTATTTTCCCCCTTGCCTGTTTGACTCACGTATATCTAGTTTCATTTCCTTTGTTTAACATCGTTTTCATATATTCATTTAATTTCTTTTTATTTCTTCTAGGTATGCTTTCTTCTTTTTACTTAGTTTCATATCTTTTAGTTTTTATCTTACACTATTTATGCCTCGTTCCATGCTTTTATTCTATTTTGTTTTTTATTTTAAGCTTATTAATTTTGTCTCTCGGTACAATGTTCATTAATTGCCCTTTTACAGATTCTTTTCCCATTGTTTTGATTTTTGTCCTCATCTTTCTTTCCCTAATTTTATGTTATTTTTTTATCAAAAGGTATATCTCTTCCATCGCCTTAATTTCTATAATTACCTTACAAGCCCTGGTCTGAATTTCTATCACACTATCATCGCAATAATGCAACACCTCTGTACCAACCATGTGTCACACAATTGTACATAATTCCTTTTGTATATATTATGCTTGTATCTTCGCTCTTCCCTCGCACTAAAACGAACATGAAAATTCATGTCTGGTTTTCTCCTCTGTAACATTGTCAATATTTGAACATGAAAATTCTTGTTGCTTTGAGATTTTGTATATAAAGGAGAGTGTTCTTTAATAAACAACTCAGTTGATTGCATCCTGCCTTTGAGTCATAACCTCTCTCTCGGCACCGTCACACCTCACTCTCAATTTACTCAACTCCCGATCTCATTCTTGTTCATACATATGTTCTTGTAAATTGAAAAATTATAGTTTTTCCATTCTTCCCTTCTTTTCACGTCTTTCTTTTCATTTAATTCAGTCCGCATGCTTAATTCCTGTTCCACAGTTTCGTTCCATTATTTTTCCCTTCTCGCTTACTCTGTTTCACCAATAAATTCAAACACCTTTGCAAAGAGCAATGTCCACATGAACTTCTCCTTTGCCCTGGCAATGCTTTCCAAGGTCAATATTCCCTTTAAATAGTCCTGCCAAACCAGGACATCAGGTATGGTCTACTTTAACCAAGAAGTATGGAGCTGTGGCGTTGAGATTCTTTTAGGGCTGAGGGGTTCTGTTTGGGTTTGGGAAAGGGGTTGGATCCTTTCGTTGTCATTAGGGGGTGTACAGGGCTAGGGGGGTTTGTGGTTAGTAAAGGGGTTAGATCCTTTTCTTATTAGTAAGGTGTGTGTAGGGGTAGATGGTTTTGTCTGGCGTTGAGATTCTTTTAGGGCTGCGGTGATCTATTTTGGTTTGGGAAAGGGGTTGGATCCTTTCGTTGTCATTAGGGGGTGTATGGGGCTAGGGGGTTATGTGGCTAATAAAGGGGTTAGATCCTTTTCTTATTAGTAAGGTGTGTGTAGGGATAGATGGTTTTCTCTGTTAAAGTCACCAAGACCAGACTAAAGTTGATGGCATCAGATCTCGGTAACGAAACCTCACACGAACGTCCGTGAGTTAAGTGGTGGAGTCACGTGAGGTCATCGTTACCCTAACAGAAAACACACGCACATACACACACACACACGCACACGCACATCCAGAGGATTGCCAGAAGTCGATAGTTCAGTGCGTCGTCGATGGCATCTCTACGTCACAATTACTTTTTTCCCTTTAAGTGGATTCTCCGATGACAAATTAGCGTGTTTCCTTGCGATGATATTGGCAGTTCGGGATCGGAGATATTGGGAGAGGTTATCAGTTCATCGCCCTCATCTCTCTCTCTCTCTCTCTCTCTC
>NC_090763.1:54746176-54756176 GCF_036898095.1 Palaemon carinicauda
ATATATATATATATATATATATATATATATATATATATATACATATATATATATAACTCATCTCCTACGGTTATTGACACAAAGGGCCTCAAGAGGATTCATTGGCTAGATTCATCTAAGAATATCCAGTTCCTTATGACGCGCAGTGCCTATCGAACTAGGGCAAGTGGACCCTGCCGGTCCATATATATATATATATATATATATATATATATATATATATATATATATATATATATATATATATATATATATATATATATATATATATATATGTATATATATATTTATATATATATATATATATATATATATATATATATATATACATATATATGTATATATATATATATATATATATATATATATATATATATATACATATATATATATATATATATATATATACATATATATATATATATATATATATATATATATATATATATATATATATATACATACATATATATATGTATGTGTGTCTGTATGTGTGTTTGTGTAAGTGTATGTGTATATATCTATTTAGATGAATAGATAGTACATTTATAACAAGATTATATTACATTAACTTGATTGTATTCATGCATTACTGAAAGTAATTCGCAGTATTTAATCTTTACTGTAGAGACATGCGGTTATGATAGCCTCGCATGGAATACATGCAAAATAATTTACCCTCTAGTTCTGCAAAGATTCTCTATGCAGCTTGTGCCATTATTCGCTGTCGCTTTTCTGCAGTGTTGCTTTCGTTTTTGTCATTGTTTGCTATTACCCATCTATTGTTCATGCAATGGCAGCTGTTAGGATGTTTTTTCTTTTTTGTCAGTAAGAATACACGACATTTAGAATTCGAAAGCTTTATTTTGTCTTCGTGTGATTCAGTATTCTTTGGAAAGAATAATGAAATAACGTTACGCCATTCTGATTAAGAATAGAATAATCCTGTAAATGAATTTTAGATGATGTTAATTCCGTAGAATAAAGTTTCATTTTGTTTTAAGTAATTATATTTTTATCATTTATCTGTTAAGTTAAGTTGAATTTAGACGATGTTAATTATTATTATTATTATTATTATTATTATTATTATTATTATTATTATTACTTGCTAAGCTACAACCCTAGTAGGAAAAGCAAGATGCTATAAGCTCAAGGACCCCAACAGGGAAATAGCTCAGTGAGGAAACGAAATAAGGAAATATACTACAAGAAGTTTAAGAACAATAACATCAAAATAAATCTTTCACATATAAAGTAGAAAAGCTGTTTACCATAGCTGAAGACTCTCTTCTACCCTTACCTTGAGGAAAGTAGCCACTGAACAACTACAGTGCTGTAGTTAACCCTTTGAGCGAAGAAGAATTGCTAGGTCATCTCGGTGTTTTCAGGTTTATGAGGACAGAAGAGAATGGGGAAAGAATATGCCCGACTATTCGGTGTATGTGTAGGCAAAGGAAAATGAGCCGTAACCAAAGAGAGGGGTTTAATGTAATGCTGCCTGGCTAGTCAAAGGACCCAATAACTATCTAGCGGTAGTATCACAACGGGCGGCTGGTGCCCTGGCCAACCAACTACCTAACATTGTTTCATTTTATTTCTATATAATATTTTTCTTATATTTCGGTTAAGTCGATTTTAGGCGATGTTAATTCCATGAAATAATGTTTCATTTTGTTTCATATATTTACATTTTCATATATTTCGGTTAAGGTAATTTTAGACGATATTAATTCCATGAAATAATGTATCATTTTGCTTCATATAATTACATTTTCATATATTTCGGTTAATATAATTTTAGACGATATTAATTCCGTGAAATAATGTATTATTTTACTTCATATAATTACATTTTCATATATTTCGGTTATGGTAATTTTAGACGATATTAGTTCCTTGAAATAAAGTTTCATTCTATTTCATATAATTACATTATCATATATTTCCGTTAAGTAACTTTCAGACGATGTTAATTCCCCCAAATACTGTATCATTTTACTTCATATAATTTTATATTCTCAGATTCATTCTGTATTAAACACTGCTTTTGCTAATGTTTCGAGAAAGATTTGATGAGCAAGAATAATACAGTTAGTATGAGATGCCATTTGGAATTCGAAGGCTTGGTTCCTCGTATGATTTAGTATTCTTGTAAAGAATAACAAAGTTACATTTGGTAAGTCTGATTAAGAAAAGCATATTTCGATAAATGATGCTTCATTTTCATTTGGATGTTCTTAATTCTTAATTTTTCATTTTGCTTCATAGAATTTGATTTCCTTACTGTTTTAATCTGCGTAAAATAATATTCTTATTTTATAGAACCTAAAATAATATATTATTTTTGTAGAATCTAAGGTAATCTTTTATTCTATACAAGAAGCTAAAATAATATTTTATCTTATACAAAAACCTAAAATAATATTTTATTTCATACAAGAAGCTAAAATGATATTTTATCTTATACAAGAACCTAAAATAATATTTTATTTCATACAAGAAGCTAAAATAATATTTTATCTTATGCAAGAACCTTGAATAATATTTTATTTTGTTCTAGAACCTAAAATGATGTTTATCTTATACAAGAACCTTGAATAATATTTTGTTTTGTTCAAGAACCTGAAATAATATTTATCTTATACAAGATCCTAGAATAATGTTTTATCTTATACAAGAACCTAAAATAATATTTTATCTTATACAAGAACCTAAAATAATATTTTTTTATGCAAGAACCTAAAATGATATTTTATTTTGTTCAAGAACCTGAAATAATATTTATCTTATACAAGAACCTAAAATGTTTTTTTTTTTTTTTTTTTTTTTTTTTTTTTTTTTTTTTTTTTTTTTTTTTTTTTTTTTTAGAACCTAAAATAATACTCCACTATGTACAAGACCCCACCAAGCTTTATTTTACAAAAGAACTCTCCATACTACTACAGGAAATTTTCATCTATTCTTCATTCTACTTTTGTCACAAAAACTTTCTCCTACTAGAGAGAACGCTTCATTACTTTGAGATGGCTTCATTATGTTCGAGGAAGCCCCCAAGTTGCTTGAATGCATCAACCAGCCTCGGAGTGCCGTCCCCTGCTTCCTTAAGGGTGCCCTGACAAGAGGGCTGGCCGGCTGTCATATGAGAACTGAGAATTCTATGCGAATCTTAATTTCTTTATAGAATTGGGATCTGTAAAACCCGAGGATTGAGTTAAGTAATGTGAATCTAGTAGCGAGATTAAATGAATTTAGAGAATTATTGTGAATTTGAGGGAATTTGCAGTTTTATCTTTAAAAATTTCTATTCGAATATTAATTTCTTAATAGAATTTGATCTGTAAAATCTGAGGATTGAGCGAAATAATGTGAATCTAGTAGCGAGATGAAATGAATTTAGCGAATTATTGTGAATTTAAGGAAATTTGCAGTTGACCTTATCATCAAAGTGTTCTATTCGATTTAATTTCTTTCTAGAATATGGATCTGTAAAACATGAGGATTGAGTTAAATAATGTGAATCTAGTAGCGAGATTAAATGAATTTAGCGAATTATATTGAATTTAAGGGAATTTGTAGTTGACCTTTTCACAGAGTTCTACCGAGTGTCACCAATGCGAAGACGACAAAGAGTTCTATTCGAATATTAATTTCTTAATAGAATTTGATCTGTAAAATCTGGGGATTGAGCAAGATAATGTGAATCTAGTAGCGAGATTAAATGAATTTAGCGAATTATTGTGAATTTAAGGGAATTTGCAGTTGACCTTACGTTCAAAGAGTTCTATTCGAATCTTAATTTCTTTACAAAATATGGATCTGTAAAACCAGAGGATTGAGCTAAATGATGTGAATCTAGTAGCGAGATTAAATGAGTCTAGTGAATGATTGTGAATTTAAGGGAATTTGCAGTTGACCTTATCTTCAAAGAGTTCTATTCGAATCTTAATTTCTTTATAGAATAGGGATCTGTAAAACCTGAGGATTGAGCTAAATGATGTGAATCGAGTAGTGAGATTAAATGTATTTAGGGAATTAGGGTGAATTTAAGGGAATTTGCAGTTGACCTTATCTTCAAAGAGTTCTATTCGAATCTTAATTTCTTTATAGAATTTGATCTGTAAAACCAGAGGATTGAGTTATATAATGTGAATTTAGTAGCGAGATTAAATGAATTTAGCGAATTATTGTGAATTTAAGGGAATTTGCAGTTGACCTTATCTTCAAAGAGCTCTATTCGAATCTTAATTTCTTTATAGAATAGGGATCTGTAAAACGTGAGGATTGAGTTAAATAATGTGAATCTAGTAGTGATATTAAATGAATTTAGCGAATTATTGTGAATTTAAGGGAATTTGCACTTGACCTTTTCAGTGTTCTACCGAGTGTGACCAATGCGAAGACGACAAAGAGTTCTATTCGAATATTAATTTCTTAATAGAATTGTGATCTGTAAAACCTGAGGATTGAACTAAATGATGTGAATCTAGTAGCGAGATTAAATGAATTTAGCGAATTATTGTGAATTTAAGGGAATTTGCAGTTGACCTTATCTTCAAAGAGTTCTATTCGAATCTTAATTTATTTACAGAATATGGAACTGTAAAAGCCGGGCACTGAGCGAAATAATATAAATTTAATAACGAGATTAAATGAATGGAGCTAATTAGTGTGAATTTAAGGGAATTTGCAGTTGACCTTTTCACAGAGTTCTACTGAGTGTCACCAATGCGAAGACGACAAAGAGTTCTATTCGAATATCAATTTCTTCATAGAATTTGATCTGTAAAATCTGAGGATTGAGCTAAATGATGTGAATCTAGTAGCGAGATTAAATAAATTTAGCGAATTATTGTGAATTTAAGGGAATTTGCAGTTGACCTTATCTTCAAAGAGCTCTATTCGAATCTTAATTTCTTTATAGAATAGGGATCTGTAAAACGTGAGGATTGAGTTAAATAATGTGAATCTAGTAGCGATATTAAATGAATTTAGCGAATTATTGTGAATTTAAGGGAATTTGCAGTTGACCTTATCTTCAAAGAGCTCTATTCGAATCTTAATTTCTTTATAGAATAGGGATCTGTAAAACGTGAGGATTGAGTTAAATAATGTGAATCTAGTAGCGATATTAAATGAATTTAGCGAATTATTGTGAATTTAAGGGAATTTGCAGTTGACCTTATCTTCAAAGAGCTCTATTCGAATCTTAATTTCTTTATAGAATAGGGATCTGTAAAACGTGAGGATTGAGTTAAATAATGTGAATCTAGTAGCGATATTAAATGAATTTAGCGAATTATTGTGAATTTAAGGGAATTTGCAGTTGACCTTTTCAGTGTTCTACCGAGTGTGACCAATGCGAAGACGACAAAGATTTCTATTCGAATATTAATTTCTTAATAGAATTGTGATCTGTAAAACATGAGGATTGAACTAAATGATGTGAATCTAGTAGCGAGATTAAATGAATTTAGCGAATTATTGTGAATTTAAGGGAATTTGCAGTTGACCTTTTCACAGAGTTCTACTGAGTGTCACCAGTGCGAAGACGACAAAGAGTTCTATTTGAATATTAATTTCTTCATAGAATTTTATCTGTAAAATCTGAGGATTGAGCTAAATGATGTGAATCTAGTAGCGAGATTAAATGAATTTAGCGAATTATTGTGAATTTAAGGGAATTTGCAGTTGACCTTATCTTCAAAGAGTTCTATTCGAATCTTAATTTATTTACAGAATATGGAACTGTAAAAGCCGGGCACTGAGCGAAATAATATAAATTTAATAACGAGATTAAATGAATGGAGCTAATTAGTGTGAATTTAAGGGAATTTGCAGTTGACCTTTTCACAGAGTTCTACTGTCACCAATGCGAAGACGACAAAGAGTTCTATTCGAATATTAATTTCTTCATAGAATTTGATCTGTAAAATCTGAGGATTGAGCTAAATGATGTGAATCTAGTAGCGAGATTAAATGAATTTAGCGAATTATTGTGAATTTAAGGGAATTTGCAGTTGACCTTATCTTCAAAGAGCTCTATTCGAATCTTAATTTCTTTATAGAATAGGGATCTGTAAAACGTGAGGATTGAGTTAAATAATGTGAATCTAGTAGTGATATTAAATGAATTTAGCGAATTATTGTGAATTTAAGGGAATTTGCAGTTGACCTTATCTTCAAAGAGCTCTATTCGAATCTTAATTTCTTTATAGAATAGGGATCTGTAAAACGTGAGGATTGAGTTAAATAATGTGAATCTAGTAGCGAGATTAAATAAATTTAGCGAATTATTGTGAATTTAAGGGAATTTGCAGTTGACCTTATCTTCAAAGAGCTCTATTCGAATCTTAATTTCTTTATAGAATAGGGATCTGTAAAACGTGAGGATTGAGTTAAATAATGTGAATCTAGTAGTGATATTAAATGAATTTAGCGAATTATTGTGAATTTAAGGGAATTTGCAGTTGACCTTTTCAGTGTTCTACCGAGTGTGACCAATGCGAAGACGACAAAGGGTTCTATTCGAATATTAATTTCTTAATAGAATTGTGATCTGTAAAACCTGAGGATTGAACTAAATGATGTGAATCTAGTAGCGAGATTAAATGAATTTAGCGAATTATTGTGAATTTAAGGGAATTTGCAGTTGACCTTATCTTCAAAGAGCTCTATTCGAATCTTAATTTCTTTATAAAATAGGGATCTGTAAAACGTGAGGATTGAGTTAAATAATGTGAATCTAGTAGTGATATTAAATGAATTTAGCGAATTATTGTGAATTTAAGGGAATTTGCAGTTGACCTTATCTTCAAAGAGCTCTATTCGAATCTTAATTTCTTTATAGAATAGGGATCTGTAAAACATGAGGATTGAGTTAAATAATGTGAATCTAGTAGCGATATTAAATGAATTTAGCGAATTATTGTGAATTTAAGGGAATTTGCAGTTGACCTTTTCAGTGTTCTACCGAGTGTGACCAATGCGAAGACGACAAAGAGTTCTATTCGAATATTAATTTTTTAATAGAATTGTGATCTGTAAAACCTGAGGATTGAACTAAATTATGTGAATCTAGTAGCGAGATTAAATGAATTTAGCGAATTATTGTGAATTTAAGGGAATTTGCAGTTGACCTTATCTTCAAAGAGTTCTATTTGAATCTTAATTTATTTACAGAATATGGAACTGTAAAAGCCGGGCACTGAGCGAAATAATATAAATTTAATAACGAGATTAAATGAATGGAGCTAATTAGTGTGAATTTAAGGGAATTTGCAGTTGACCTTATCTTTAAAGAAATTCGAATCTTATATCTTTCTAGAATATGGATCTGTAAAAGCCGGGCACTGAGCGAAATAATAAGAATTTAATAACGATATTGAATGAATTAAGCTAATTAGTGTGAATTTAAGGGAATTTGCAGTTGACCTTATCTTCAAAGAAATTCGAATCTTATTTATTTCTAGAATATGAATCGGTAAAAGCCGGGCACTGAGCAAAATAATATAAATTTAATAACGAGACTAAATGAATTAAAGCGAATTAGTGTGAATTTAAGGAAATATGCAGTTGACCTTATCTTCACGCGCCGATGACCTCAGTGTCTGTTATCTGTCAAGTCAAGCTGCGATCTTCTTGTATAGCTCCAAGATTATAATTAAACAATTAGTTTACTGCAGCTGTAATCGATACTCGTCGGGTTTGCTGGTGTTAATCCAAAACCCCATTCGAGCGCTAATTATGGAAAATCGATATTGCATTTACTTGCCTTATGAATTTATAATTTGGTGATTTGCAGTTTTTGCAAAAAAAAATGTCGCTGATTTTTATGCACGTGATTAAGGAAATTTTGGCAAAATGGGCCGAGTTACACAACTTTGTTGAAAAATATCATTTAAATAAGGCATTACTTTCCTTATGAATTTATAATTTGGTGATTTGCAGGTTTTGCAAAAAAAAAAAAATGGTCGCAAATTTTTATGCACGTGATTAAGGGAATTTTGGCAAAATGGGCTGAGTTACACAGCTTTGTTGAAAATATATATATAAGGCAGTAGGCAATTTTCATTGACAGTGCATTATGTCATTTGAGAATCAAGTATTATGTCAAATATTATCAGTCATCCTAACTACTTCGCTGGTGTACTACAGTCAATTCTTTTTAGTGAGGCAGATTTGCACCGACTCGCACGGGTGCCCTTTTAGCCTGGAAAAGTTTCCTGATCGCTTATTGGTTGGACAAGATAATTCTAACCAATCAGATATAAAAAAAACATTTTCCGAGCTAAAAGAGCACCGCTGCGAGTCGGTGCAAATATGTCTCATTAAAAAAAAATTTAGTATAGTTTTAGTTTTGTTTTATGTTTCTCTCAATATGGGGTGGCTAAAGTGGAAGGATAGAATAGTGGTCACTGATCTATCCATGCTTTAATTTCTAAATCGTAGAAGACGTGTTGGGGACTCATCAGCAGCACTTTGGGACCCTATGACATATAGAGCGCCATTCATCCCTCAATTGTACGCACTCTTGCTCACCCTGCATAGCATTATTATTATTATTATTATTATTATTATTATTATTATTATTATTATTATTATTATTTATTGATATTATTATTATTGTTGTTGTTATTATTATTATTATTATTATTATTATTATTGTTGTTGTTGTTGCTGTTGTTGTTGTTGTTGTTGTTGCTGTTGTTGTTGTTGTTGTTGTTGTTGTTGTTATTATTATCATTTTCCAACAAAGTTTCGAAGTATTTTTGTCTCATTTCTCATTTAATATGGTGTAATTCCCTAATGATAATCCTTTGTTCATATGATGAAGTGATTTACATTCTTTCTAAATTTACCTTATAATTTTCTTCAATGCCTTCATTCACCGCACAAACCCTTCCAAATTAATGTTTTCATATCACACAATAGCTTAGCTTCCTGAGTAATATGAAGGCTACGTTCTTTTGTCTGTAATACTGAAAATTATTAACCAGATTTAAAAGAACGTCTTAGGTAAAGCATAGACATTTACCCAATATCCATTCTAGTATATTACAACAATTTACTGCTGTCTGTAATACCTAGGCTACACTGTTAAAAATGTGACGTGAAAAAAAAAAAAAAACGGTAAAAATCCTGGAATAAATGTTGCCAGATATTTCCCGTTTTAAAAACGGATATATTGATGTAAGGGAGTGATATTACGGTCACAAACCCGTAAAATATAAAATAAAATATGGCAAAATTACGGTCACCTGTATTTTACTGAAATACGGCTGAGAACAGTATATTTTTACTGAGAATTTCCTCTCAAAATTACAGTTTTTTTTTTTTTTTAAGTGTAGAAGAATATGTTCGTGAGATCTGCATTGGACGCCAAGTATATTTTACGGAGAATTTCCGCTTAATATTACAGTGGTGTGTATGTGGTTTTTTTTTTTTTTTTTTTTTTTTTTATAAAGTGTAGAAGAACATGTTCCTGAGATCTGCATTGGACGCCAAGTATAATAATCTACACTTTATTCTAGCTATCCAAATGGAAGTAATATCTCCGATGCCACAGGATTTCCAAAGTTTGCGTTTTATGAATTCTCCGAAAATATCGGCTTCGAAGCCTCGCTCGTTATTCTCTTTTCAATAATCTCCGACGTTCTTATTATTTCCATCAGATATTAAAGTTCACCGCTCACTTCTGAAGACATTTCTCGGAAGAATGACTTTTCGTCTTTGGATTCAAACCAAGAGAAAGGTTGTAAAGTCAAATTATTATTGAAAATCATTAGATTTTATTGCTTATATATATGTATACATATATTAGGCTATATATCATATATCTATATATATATTTATATATATATATATATATATATATATATATATATATATATATATATATATATATATATATTAGCACACATATATATATATGTAAATATATAGCCTACATATATAAATATTTATATCTATATATATATATCCAAATATAGATGTATAT
>NC_090763.1:54761176-54768349 GCF_036898095.1 Palaemon carinicauda
GTGAAATGACCTTATGAAGTCAACTGCTGTGATAAAATTTTCATTAGAAAATCCATCGCAATGTATGTTCTCAAAAAGTCACATAGCGTGAAAAGGACATTTATAATCAACTGATTAAAAGCTGTCAGGGGAATTGATTGACAGCATGAAAAGGACATTTAAAATCAACTGGTTAAAAGCTGCCAGGGGAATTGATTGACAGTGTGAAAAGGACATTTAAAATCAACTGATTATAAGCTGTCGGGGGAATTGATTGACACGAACTTATCAGACGTATTTAACATACTGACCAATTCCCGCTGCAGGACACGACCGGAAGTTAGTTAGGATTCCACTATTTCATTTGGATTCATCATTAATATTTGAACACAAAAACAAATTATGTGTAATGATTGTAAAGGTTGAGATAACGGAGTATCTCACGAGCGGAATCAGATGTGTTATCTTTTTTCTTATTAATAACTCTTAGTTAAACTTTATGATAAAACTTTAATACATTTTTTTTATTAATGAAAATATTCAGATAACAGAGTATCTCACGAACGGTATCAGCCTTATCTTTTTTTGTTATTAATAACTCTTAGTTAAAGCTTATCATCTTGATGATAACACGTGTCTGATTAATTGAGTATCCAAATCGTTTTTAATATTTTACTGAATTTCTCATATTATCTGTTCGTGCTATTAACAACTTGGGGTTGAGGTTCGCCCCTTCCCTTGATTGGAAAAGTGTCTGATGCGAGCTAATTGGGTATCTAAATGGAAGGTCGCTTTCAAAGCCGTAAGGATTTGCTAATGTTAACAACATTTGTTATTGATAGCTTTTGGTTAAAGCGCTTGTTGTATTTTTTATTTTATTAGTTTACAATTCTGTGTGATATATATATATATATATATATATATATATATATATATATATATATATATATATATATATATATATATATGTATATATATATATATATATATATATATACACAAATGTCTATATTTATTTGTTTACTATAGTCAATTTCTTTTAATGAGGCGTATTTGCACCGACTTGCAGCGGTGCCCTTTCAGCTCGGAAAAGTTTCCTGATCGCTGATTGGTTAGAATTATCTTGTCCAACCAATCAGCGATCAGGAAACTTTTCCGAGCTAAGAGGGCACCACTGCGAGTCGGTGCAAATCTGCCTCGCTAAAAAAAATTGACTATAGTTATGTAATGGGTTGTTCGGAAATTATATTGTAATGGTAATTGGTTTCAAATGTAAATAAACAAGCGAGAGTTTTGTAAATACCTTTCTTTTATATGTATCAATGAATATTGCTAGTCTGTTTAGCTGCCAGTTTGTAATAACCTCTTATTAATGAGACCTATCATTTGTTTGTGTTTCTTTGCCAGCCTACACGAGATTAAACAAATTCTTACAATAATATTGTATATACTTCATAATATATTTCCCCGAATAAAATTTGCAATTAGCATATAATTACAATAAAACTTTTACCAGTTATCTAAATATATTTATAAATTACAAACATATCAACTCTTGTGAGAAAGTTGTTTGTTCAGAAATCGTTTTCAGCGTCTTACGAAATCGCCTACTTTAACTGTTTCTGTTACTGATTAATCTTATCTAAGAAAATGCGCATTTTGATACAAAAGGTAAAAAAACAATCGGTGCACAATATGCACGAATCATTATGAGTTAGGAACGAAAGACAATGAAATAACGTTGGTTGGCCTACCAACTCCACAACAACAGTGGTTAACCGAATGTTACTAATAAATCTTAGCTAAAAATAACTCTTATTCTAATACAAAACGTATAAAAATATCTGTGCACAATATGCACGAATCATTATAACATAGGAACGAAAGACAGTGAAATAACGTTGATCGGCTTATCAACTCCACAACAGCAGCGGTTGACCGAATTTTGTTATTGATAAATCTTAGCAAAAAAGGAAAAAAGAAAGAAAAATTTCTTATACATAAGGTGTAAATATATCTGTCCACAATATGCACGAATCATTATGACATATGAACGAAAGACGGTGAAATAACGTTGGTCGGCTTACCAACTCCACAACAGCAGCGGTTGTTGACCGAATGTTTACGGTAGACATCGTTTCCCATGTACACTGATACTTTAATGACCTTGTGTACATCCTAATGAGTATCACAAGCGGCATCCCGTTCGCAAACTTTTACGACCTCGCAATCTAAACTTTCCAGTTGAAAAAAATTAAATCGTCAGAACTTTAGGAATTGGGTTTAAGGAAAAAAGGACAAGTAAGAAGAAGGCTGAAGATCTATACCAGGATTTTGGAAAGTTGAAAAGATAGGATGATTCTAGAAGTTGCAATTTGAAATGCAAAAAGTAGACCTGTATAAATTTTTGCAAAATGTACATGTTGTAGGAATTGTATTTTTTCGGTGGATGTGTTCCACAACAACAATAATGATAATAATAGAGATGATTAATTGTCATTTAAAAGAAGATTTAATGACATATATATATATATATATATATATATATATATATATATATGTATATGTATATATATATATTTATATATATATATATATATATATATATATATATATATATATATATATATATATACATATATATATATATATATATATATATATATATATATATATATATATATATATATATATATATATATTTATATGTAAATATATATATATATATATATATATATATATATAATATATATATATATATATATATATATATATATATATATATATATATATATATATATATATATATATATATATACCGGATGCTCGTAATCAGTTAAATATTTATAGTGATCAAGTATCATCCTGTAGTCAGTAAATAATACCTAAACGACAAACGTATTTCGTTTATATTTAAGAGAACAATTGGCCAAGATCAATTGTTAATTTGTTCTGCATATACGATTTTTTTTCTGCTGTAAGAACACTCTTTAGTTAACTCTAATTTAAAGTTGGGGAATTCTAGTATTTACACATTCAAAAAACCTATAGTATTCCGTGAAAAGTACCAGTAATGTTTATGAACTGAAACATGTTCAATAATGTCAGGCAAAAATGATAAAACGATAGTTTTCGACCATTTGTTCGACAGTCCTCTGCCGGAAAAGGACATTAAAGGCTTTCACTTTAGTGAGGCTTTATCGTATTTTTGGGAAAAATAAAAAAACACGTTGGAAATCGCGTTTGAAGATTGAAAATATTCAAACATCGATATCTCTTTCATTTTTCAAGATATCTTAAATCTGTTTTTTGCATTCTAAAGCTCATTTTATCCACTTTTCGGCCTATATAATGTCGTTAACGTAATTATAATCTTCGCTACCCCATATTTGCGTTAGAGTGATAAACGCTTACTATAGGGAATGCCTGTCTAAGACTGCAGTCGAATTCTACCTTTTATTTCTTTATTTATCTGTTTGTTATTATTATTATTATTATTATTATTATTATTATTATTATTATTATTATTACTTGCTATCTAACAATCCTAGTTGGAAAAGCAGGATGCTATAAGCCCAGGGGCTCCAACAGGGAAAATAGCCCAGCGAGGAAAGGAACAAGTGAAAAAATATTTTAAGAAGACTAACATCATTGAAATAAATATCTCCTATATAAACTATATAAACTTTAACAAAACAAGAAGAAGAGAAATTAGATAGAATAGTATGCCCAAGTGTACCCTCAAGCAAAAGAACTCTAACCCAAGACAATGGAAGACCATGGTACAGAGGCTATTGCACTACCCATGACTAGAAACAATGGTTTGATTTTGGAGTGTCCTTCTCCTAGAAGAGCTGCTTACCATATCTAAAGAGTCTCCTCTACCCTTAGCAAGAGGAAAATGGCCACTGAACAAGTACCGTACAGTAACCCCTTGGGTGAAGAAGAATTGTTTGGTAATCTCAGTTTTGTCAGGTGTGTGAGGACAGAGAAGGATATGTAAAGAATGGGCCAGAATATTCGGTGTATGTGTAAGCAAAGGGGAAATAAACCGCGACCAGAGAGAAGGATCTAATGTAGTACTGTCTGGCCAGTTAAAAGATGCATAACTCTCTAGTGGTAGTATCTCAACGGATTACGTCAAACCTGCGCTCTGGATTTTCAGCAAATTTTAACAACGGCAAGGTATTATACTCCGAAGTAACCCAATAAAATGTGGAAGTGTTCTGGATCTAAAATAGCGAATTTGGTTATTATTGCTATCATTATACAGTATATTCAGTCACGGTCAACATATGAAACATGGGAAGCTTAGTCCGTAGACTTTAGCAAATATTTTGACAATCTTCATTGGAAGTCTGATATCTCTGATTGCTCTTTCTACATGTTCTTTTTGTTTTATTTTGTTTGTTTAGCATCATTTAAGTACTCGGTCATCGGTTATCATATATTTTTATTTAATATCTGTACCAACTGTGTGTCACACGATCGTACATAGTTCATTTTGTGTATATATTATGCTTGTATCTTCCCTCTTCCCTCGCACTAAAAAGAACCAGAGTAAACATGTCTGTTTTTCTCATCTGTAATGGTGTCTGTTTTTGAACATGAAATTTCTTGTTGCTTTGAGCTTTTGTATATAAAGGAGAGTGTTCTATAATAAACTCACTCAGTTGCTTTCATACTGTCTTTGAGTCAAAACCTTCTCTCGGCCGTCACATATCTAAGATAACAGTTTACTGATGCATCACAAATAACTAGAAGAAATTACTTACTGTCATAATTACGCAAGACTGATATTTAGAATTTCTGTCAGATTCATGATCCTTCAGCTTTAATGGTCTATGCTTCTGTGATACCAGGGAGATTTTATGAAATATTCAATAGTGGCAAACGGCATGGCTAAAGGATGATAAAATGAAGAAAATTCACATTTACAAAACATATGTCAATTGTATGATCATATCATCTACTTATGACATGTCTGTTTTGACGTTGTTACTTATTTTAGAATGATTTATTGTTAATTTGTTCTCTTCATTTATTTATTTCCTTATTTCCTTTCCTCACTGGGCTATTTTTCCCTGTTGGAGCCCCTGGGCTTATAGCATCTTGCTTTTCCAACTAGGGTTGTAGCTTGGATAGTAATAATAATAATAATAATAATAATGATAATAATAATAATAATGATAGTATAATAGTATAATGGAGAATTTTTATGATGGAATCAAAATGAAAATTGCTGATGCTCTTTTAGATACAGTGGAGGTGGAGAATGCTACTGCACGGGAACTTTACCAAACTGTGAAACAAGTTTTAGAGTCTCGGGATATTCCAATAGAAATATAATTGATTTTGCCAGTGACAATTACTCTGCTATGCTTGGTGATTACAATGGTTTTCAAACCCACTTAAATAAAGATGTGGCCTAACATCTAAGAAATAACTTTTATACAGTCGGATTTTTCGTGAGAAAATATTCTTAGTGGGTAAAAAAAAATGCTTTTATTCTTGTTAGGTCCTGAGGGCAAAGACTGAATTATAACGTTAGCCTTTAAAATAAATTATAATTCGTTTGCATAACATTTGCATATGATAACCTCTCCATAATAATAAAATTTATCTCGGGATTGAATCATACTCTGAATACCATAATGGAGCGTTTTATCTTTTTTTTTTTTTTTTTTTTTTTTTTGAATACCATAATTGAGCCGGTTTTTTTTTTTTTTTTTTTTTTGTCATATTCTGAATACCATAAAGGAGCGTTTTTTTATATATAGTTAAAACAACTAAAACTGCCGTTGGGTTCGATGAATTTACCATTTTAGACGCAAAATATTTTATGAAATTGCGCTTAAAATCGTGTAATTAAATTAAGAAAATTAAAGGCAAAATAGAATTCATTAAGAATTTGGACAATGTGATGAAAAAAACAAATCTTCAACTGCATTGTTTTTAAAGCCGTAATCTACCAGCAATGTTGAAGAATTATACCTCTAACATTCCTTATCCCTTAAAATTAAATTCCTATATCTCCCAAAATTTAATCATTTTTTACCAGTAACGAAAAATAACTATAGTTAAATATCACATAAATCTCTCTTTATAGTTTATATATGACAGATCTATTTTAACGGTGTTACTGAGCTTAAAATATTTCATATTAATTATTCGTTACTTTTCTTGTATTTTATTTGTTTCCTTATTTCCTTTCTCATATAGTTATTTTTCCATGTTGTAGCCATTGGGCTTATAGCATCCTGGTTTTCCAACTATGCTTGTTGTGTGTAATTCTTATAGCAAGCAAAAAAGCATATTTCATATTAATTATTCGTTATATTTCTTGTAGTTTGTTTCCATATTTCCTTTCTCAGAGGGCTATTTTTCCATGTTGGAGCCCTTGTGGTTATAGCGTCCTGGTTTTCCAACTATGGTTGTTGTTTGTAATTCTTATAGCAAGCAAAAAAGCATATTTCATATTAATTATTCGTTATATTTATTGTAGTTCGTTTTCTTATTTTCTTTCTCACAGGGCTATGTTTCCATGTTGGAGCCCTTAGGCTTAAAGGATCCTGGTTTTCCAACTATGGTTGTTTTGTGTAATTCTTAAAGCAAGCAAAAAAGCATATTTCATATTAATTATTCGTTATATTTCTTGTAGTTTGTTTCCTATATCTTTTCTCAGAGGGGTATTTTTCCATTTTGGAGCCTTTAGGCTTAAAGCATCCTGGTTTTCCAACTACGGTTGTTATCTGTAATTCTGATAGCAAGCAAAAAAAAAAAATTATCAAATGAATCCCCAGCAATTAAAACTCAGATCAAGAGAGATTTTCATCAGGATTTCTTCCGTTGCATAATTGTGAATCCAGATTTATCTGTGGAAATCAAAATCAAAGCTGATTTCATGAATAAGCTGATCTTTGCAATTTCTGCAATTACAGGGGTTGAAGAATATTGGAATACCATTCTTTAATTACACACACACGCACACACACACACACACTATTGATACTAACCTTCTCTCTCTCTCTCTCTCTCTCTCTCTCTCTCTCTCTCTCTCTCTCTCTCTCTCTCTCTCTCTCTCTCTCTCTCTAAGTGGTTAACTAACCTTGTTGACCGCTTCATGAAAACAGGAAATATGAAAACTGATCTCTCTCTCTCTCTCTCTCTCTCTCTCTCTCTCTCTCTCTCTCT
>NC_090763.1:54768849-54773849 GCF_036898095.1 Palaemon carinicauda
AGTTATTATTACAACCTAAGCTACAACCCTAGTTTGAAAAGCAAGATGCTATAAACCCAAGGACTCCAACTGGGAAAAATAGCCCAGTGAAGAAAGGAAACAAGGAAATAAATAAACCACAATTGAGTTTTATTACAACCTAAGCTACAACCCTAGTTTGAAAAGCGAGATGCTATAAGCCCAAGTATTCCAACAGGGAAAGATAGCTCAGTGAGGAAAGGAAACAAGGAAATAAATAAACTACAAGTGAGGTAATTAACAATCAAAATACAATATTTTAAGAACAGTAGCAACACTAAATTAGAAAATTAAAGAAAACTATGGAAAAGGGAAAAAAATGAATTTGAGTTACAAAATCAGCTTTTATTTCACCCACTCTGCTTTTCCTTTTAGCAGAGAAAAAAAAAGAAAAAAAAAAATAGCAGCTTTTCCCTTCCAACCTACCACACAACAGATAAGATGACACCCTTTGCTTTTCCTTGTTGTCGAGAAAAAGGTCTATTTAATATCTCTTACCTTCATGAGACTTCTTTTTTCTATTGCTAAACGTGTAAGAAGGATATTGTGTATTGCTATGATCAACAAAGCTGTATTAGTCAAGGCCACCCAATACTAGATTGGTTTTGCTTTGAGCGATTAGACAAAAATCCTCCCACCATCACCAATCTGCAGTGGCCAGCGTGGTGATGAATGTGGCTAAATCCCAAACATGAATAAATACATGTCTAAGTTTTTAGAAACGGCTGGCATTTGTTAATGATGTTTTTTATATAGGAAAAGAAATAATGCCAGACTGAAGTTAATCTTTTTCAGTCGAGTTTTTATACTGAAGACATGAAATTTAAAAAAAAATCTTTCATAATTTTCAGTCTCAATTAGTATTTTCGAATCCATTTTGTTCGTAATATTTTCCTACTTGCATTTTGGGAACCTTAAGTTATATATGAATTTATAAGTGTATGAAGCAAGTTACTTACTAAATAATTAATTACTCTCGATGAGTTTAGTATAATGAGTCATTTCCTGTTGCTTTATTTAATCTAATTTTAGTATGATTAGTCATATCCTTTATGAAATGGTCTGTTGCTTTATTTAATCTACAATTTCAAATTAAGGCAACGAGAGGAGTGTCACTGCAATCATGAAAGTTGAAATGTTAAAGGATGAACCTAAATGGACAACTTTGTGTTAGTGGAGTTACAAAATCTCTGTGGCTTTGTATTTCTGAATTACAACTTGACATTTTTGTTTGGGTTTTTTCAGTAGTTATAGATAATAAGATTATCCACCTCTCTTCTCCTCTCTCCTCTCTCTCTCGTCTCCTCTCTCCTCTCTCTCTCTCTCTCTCTCTCTCTCTCTCTCTCTCTCAAGCCTATATATCAACTTTTTTATGGATTATTTTTTCTTCACTAATCATTCTCTCTCTCAGTGAAACCTATACATCAATTTGTTTTTATTAATATTCTTTTCTTAACTAATTATTCTCCATTTCATAACTTTTTTAAAGTTAAATTTATTGAGGATTAATAGAATTGTAAGAAAAGCTAAAAGAAGCATACTAACTCAATAATGTATCTTGTCTTTTATTATGGAATCATAAAGAGATTACTGATAATCAGAGAATAAATTAATTCATTGTATAAAACTTTCGGATAGACTTTACCATGAACCATGACTCTCTTTGGGCGTGGTCAGTCATCAGCAGATCACCTTTCATGACCGAGGTGTTAGCGTCGTCAAGGTATTAAACAGAAACCATTACACTCTCCCGAGTTCGAACCTACTCAATGGCTTTTGAAAAGAATCTTCTATTATTCAAGTTACAAGAAAAGGGACTGGATGCCCACAGCTTCCCAGTGTTTATAATTTCGGTGGGCCTAAGTTCGAAGGAAAAAACTGACACTTAATAAAATCTAAACATAATTGGCTATTTTCTACTTTCGAAGGTAAGAATTGTGTAGGCCTACTTAGGGTGCATTAACAAAGTAGGAAATTATTCGAATATACGAGAATTATATTTTACAGCTTTTTTGATAAATTCTGTTAGTGGCGACTACACTGAGTACGTGTAATTTCAATGGATTAAATAACTTCGACGTTCAGTTCTTAAAAAAAGTGACGTTTTTACTTATGTGCCTTTCACGCAAAGATGATAATCTCCCCTATACTGTATGATAAAGAGCAAGTGTCTGGATATACCGTATATATATATATATATATATATATATATATATATATATATATATATATATATATATATATATATACTGTATATATATATATGTACAGATATATATGTATATATATATATATATATATATATATATATATATATATATATATATCTTCCGGTCACGTTCATCTCTCCCCGGTCGCTCTAGTAAGGTGGAGAGAGAATAGTCATACCCTGGTAAGAGGCGAGTGTGTGTGCATATCTGCCTAAATATTTAGCCGTCATTTTTGACGGATCGCATACACTAGTAATAATAACAATAATAATAGTTATTATTATTATTATTATTATTATTGTTTTTATTGTTATTATTATTATTATTATTATTATTATTATTATTATTATTATTATTCTTCAAGAAACAAAAAACAACAGATACATATCGAAAATGAAACGCACACACGCACGCACTTAATCTCCCGCACATGTAAATATTAAGAATTAAGGAAGCTGAAAGAATCTCTCCAATCGTTTGTTCTTAAAATGTCGCTGGTGAAAATAAACAATATGAAATAAGCTTTAATATACAGTATAGGCCTACTCTAAATATACCCTCCTTGAACCTCAAGTAGAGAGAGAGAGAGAGAGAGAGAGAGAGAGAGAGAGAGAGAGAGAGAGAGAGAGAGAGAATTCCTCTAGTAATTTTTTAAAATAGAAAAATAAGATTAGCTCTAATTGATAATTTAAGAATTAAGTTTACCTTCCTAATTGACCAAATTATACCCTTTATTATAAAGATAGGAGAGAGAGAGAGAGAGAGAGAGAGAGAGAGAGAGAGAGAGAGAGAGAGAGAGAGAGAGAGTGAGTTTAACGTTGTCTCAAAGGATGAAAGTTGTATGCGTAGGGAATGGAAGAGAAGTGTGTGGTGGGTGGGGGGTGGGGGGTGGGGGTTCCCGGGGCGTAACCGTTCTAAGGACGTCGAGAGAGGGGGGGGGGACAGGAAGTGTGTGTAGATTCGGTAATGGTCCCCAGTGTTCTCTTAAGCCTAAAGGCCTCGTCGATGGCACCACTGACCTAGTTTCTCCAATCGAAGAGGGAAGAAGACGAAGAAGTAGGGGATTACAGCTCAACCTCCCAAAGAGGGTTTCAATATGGCTTGTTTTTCTCAAAACGTTTCATCTGTCTATATCATCATCATCATCATCTCTTCCGCGTCTATTGTAGCAAAGGGCCTCGGTTAGATTTCGCCAGTCGTCTCTATCTATAAGTTTTAATTCAGTACTCCAATCATCATACACTTCATGCTTTAGAGTCTTCAGCCATTTAGGAATGGCTCTTCCAGCTCTTCTAGTCCCATGTCGAGCCCAGTTAAAAGTTTGGTGAACTAATCTCTCTTGGAGAGTGAGAATAGCATTCCCAAACCATCTCCATCTACCCCTCACCATAATCTCAGCCACAAACGACATAAGGTTTTTTTTTTTTTTTTTTTTTTTTTTTTTTTTTCTTTACACAACTGCATCTTACCGTTTAAAGATTTGAGTACTTTTCAGTTTTTTTCTATACAAAAAATAGCCTATTTAGGAGGATATTATTTGTATATAGAGAAGCCGTACACACATAAGCGCAGACGTTAGACTTTATTTTTTTCCTACGGGGGATATCTTACCAGTTTCTTAAACCGCTTTGAGGTACTAAGGAGAATTAGTGGAAAAGAAATTAGTGAGGTGTTTCGTGGTATATATATTAGCTTTTGGAATGCATGGTGAAGACATCTATACAGATGAAAAAAAAATCAATATTTTCTTGTTGTTGTTGTTGTAGTTGTTGTTGTTGTTCTTCTTCTTCTTCTTCTTATTATTATTATTATTATTATTATTATTATTATTAACAGGATGCTATAAGCCCAAGGGCTCCAACAGAGTAAAATAGTCCAGTAATGAAAGGAAATCAGGAAATAGATAAACTACTTGAGATTTAATGAATAATTAATGTAAAATAACTTAGTATCTATAACAACGATAAAATTTATCTGTCATATATAAACTATGAGAAGAGACTTATATCAGCCTGTTCAACAGAATACCATTCGCTGCAACGAAAATACTGACAGAATAACATAAAAAAGTTCAATCATGTTCAATCATACTTGCAATAGCTTGTTCATGATTTACTTTTGTAAATAAATTCTAAGCAGTAAAAAGTATTTTATGCGGGGAAAAATATCTCCTATTATTGTTACTAGCTAAGCTACAACCCTAGTTGGAAAAGCAAGATGCAATAAGCCCAAGGGCTCTAACAGGGAAAAATAGCCCACTGAGGAAAGGAAACAAGGAAATAAATAAACGATATAAGAAGTAATAAACAATTGAAATGAAATATTTTAAAAACATTAACATCAGTAAAAGATACTTCATATATAAACTATAAAAAAGACTTATGTTAGCCTGTTCAAAAAAAAAAATAAATGCTGCAAGTTTGAACTTTTGAAGTACTACTGATTCAATTGTTATAATTGACTTAATGAATTTATATAATAAGTATTATTCGCACAATTCAACAATGGGAGTTTAAATGATATTAACTTTCAAAATAAGAGAAAATAAGCCAATGAACAGAAAAAAAAACATTGTAGAAAGAATCATGCATTTTAGAAGAGGAAGTGAGCCTTTTTAACATTTAATAGCTTAATAGTTCAAACTCTTTTTATGGGTTATTTATGAAAGATCTATTTTAATGTTGTTGCTGTTTTAAAATATTTTTTAATTGTTCATTACTTCTCTTGTAGTTTATTTCCTTATTTCTTTACCTCATTGGGCTATTTTTCCCT
>NC_090763.1:54778849-54781349 GCF_036898095.1 Palaemon carinicauda
TAAAAACTCCACTTTTTTTTCTTTTTTTCATATTCATATTATTCATATTTTTGTTCTTTTTTATTCCTATTTTTCCTTTTTATCTCCTTCATGGAGGTTATGTTTTCACCTTTGTCTGTATGTTTGTCACCAGCCTAACTCAAAAAGTTACCGATGAATTTTGATCAAATGGGTTAAATTAGAAGTGATTAGATTTTGGTTTTGATTAGGATCCATGATTTAAAAAAAAAAATCGCTAATTTGAGACTGGACCAATTTTGATATTTCTCCTCAAATAAATAAATAAGGGTCAAGTGAAGATCGAGATGGTATGGTAGTGGTAACCGAGATGCCTTGGCGGAGGTCTGCGCTCTCTGAGTGTTTTTACATCACTTGTTATTTTTTATTATGTGCACTGTTAAAAAATACCGTGGTTTTAATCCGAAATTATCTGTAAAAATATTGTTCTCCGCTGTATTTCAGTAAAATACAGGCGACCGTAATTTTTACCTTACTTTTTTTAATATCTTTTACTGGTTAGTGAGTGTAATAACATCATTTACGTCAATATATCCGTTTTTAAAACGGTGAATGCCTGGCAACATTTATTCCAGAAGTTTTACGGTTTTTTTTTTTTTTTTTTTTTTTTTTTACGGCAAATATTCAAGTGTGTCTGGGCTAGAAAAGGACATTTGCTTTTCCACCCCATTTGCCTTTCCTATAAGTGACCAAAGTGTCAGCAATAGCTCGTCAACGTAAAAAAATAAGATTTGTACGACGATAAATCTTCGGTCTCTCTCTCTCTCTCTCTCTCTCTCTCTCTCTCTCTCTCTCTCTCTCTCTCTCTCTCTCTCTTGCGATTATAATTCTATCGTCAAAAATTTCCATATTGCCTCCATTTACGTATATCACACTAAATAAGTGGTTCGCTTTGTATGGTCGTCAAGATAGACATAAACTGTTAACAAAGTTCCAATACTTAAATATATGAAATTAAATCGGAAATCTGCCGAGTAAAATAGAGTTTTTTAATGCAAACAAACATTAAAAAATACATCTTAATCGTGATACTGTGATACAATCCGTAGGGTACAGTTGGACACATGAATTCCTAGTACATCTAGCTCTGAGGAACTGTACCCAGCCGCATTCTTACTGAGCAGCTGGTTCCTGTGTTTAGCCTAGCTCGCCCTACTCATTTTGATTACTCCCCGTGAAGTATTGGTGTGACAGGGTGCACTTATTCGGAGCGAGTTGTGCCACATTCTTACTGAGCAGCTGGTTCCTGTGTTTAGCCTAGCTCGCCCTACTCTATCTGTTTGATTACTCCCCGTGAAGTAATGGTGTGACAGGGTGCACTTATTTGGAGCGAGGTGTGCCAGGGTGTCTGGTGTCCAACTGTACATATGATGTTGAACTCATGCCATAAAGTAGGATTCTATAACAAAAAATAGAGGATTTATAACCAAAAGTTATCTTTTCGGCACTGATTTGTATACAGGGGAACGGTAACGATGCTCAAACTTTATGCATGACTCTGCCAAGGCTGACGTAGAATCCATAAACCTTCTAACCAAAAATAATGGTCAAACACATAACTCTATTTGAAGGGGGTAGTTGGGGGACGGTATAGGGAACCAGCCTTTTTTCACGTCAGTCGATTTTTTTTCGTGAAATATCACAAAAATTATAATGAAAAGCGTTTAAAAATTAAGACTACATATGCTATCACAGAACAGTAACTTCCACAGAAGATTATATAATGCCAAAACAAACGAATCTATCGAGAGTTAAAAGTGTGGGAAACGAACCTAAAATGCAAATGTTTTTTCCAGGTTATGTCGATTTTTTTTTCCCGTGAAATATCACAAAAATTATAATGAAAAGCGTTTAAAAATTAAGACTACATATGCTATCACAGAGCAGTAACTTCCACAGAGGAATATATATTGCCAAAACAAACGAATTTATCGAGAGTTAAAAGAGTGGGAAACGAACCTAAAAATGCAAATTTCTCTCCAGGTTATCTGTGTCACACAGATGCCCGCAAATTTTTTTTTCGTGAAATATCACAAAAATAAAAAGCGTTTAAAAATGAAGTAAGCCTACATATGCTATCACAGAGCAGTGATATCTACAGAAGAATATATAATGCCAAAACAAACGAATTTATCGAGAGTTAAAAATGTAGGAAACGAGCCTAAAATACAAATGTTTTTTTCCCAAGTTATGTCGATTTTTTTTTTTCGTGAAATATCACAAAAATTATTATGAAAAGCGTTTAAAAATTAAGACTACGTATGCTATCAAAGAGCAGTAACTTCTACAGAAGAATATATAATGCCAAAACAAACGTATCTATCGTGAGTTAAAAAAGTGGGAAACGAGCCTAAAATACAAATTTTTTTCCAGGTTATCTGTCATACAGTTGCCCGCAAATTTTTTTTTCGTGAAATATCACAAAAATAAAAATGAAGTAAGCCTACATATGCTATCACAGAGCAGTAACTTCTACAGAAGA
>NC_090763.1:54786349-54793849 GCF_036898095.1 Palaemon carinicauda
TTTAGTATTTTATGTTCAATATAATTTCTGTTTTTATAAGAAGTAATTTTAACTGACTTTTTTAATTTTTTTCTAATATGATTTCTGGTTTTATCAATAATATTTTATGATGATGATGTGACATTTTCCACCCTATTTTTCGACCTGGACCGGTCATAATGTCACTTAATATAAGTCATGCTAACAACGAATTTTATGATAATTATTCACGGTTATAATATCACAGAATATAGATCAAGCTAATTAAGATTTTTATGGCCATTATTAAGTTTAATAATAATGTGATTTTATGGTTATTGACACTTCTAGGCAACGTGCAATATTGCAATAATTGGCCGCACAAGAGCGTCAATTTTAGTCATTGATAAAAACATCGTGGTATAGAAGGGTCATTGAGATCCAAATGATTTTACGTGTTCTTATGTGGTCATTGATTAAAGTTCTTGATATTCCGGTCATAGAAAACCTGAAATATAGTACAATGATAAAAACAAGGAGTTCAAGTCATTGTAGTCATTGATAAAAACACCGTGTTATAGAATGGTCATTGAGATCCAAATGACTTCGTGTTCTTATGTGGTCATTGATTAAATTTCTTCTTAAAATATTTTAGAATATTTTATTTTTCCTTTTTTCCTTTCCTCACTGGGGTATTTTCCCTGTTGGAGCCCCCTGGGCTTATAGCAGCTTGCTTTTCCAACTAGGGTTGTAGCTTAGCAAGTAATAATAATAATAATAATAATAATAATAATAATAATAATAATAATAATATTCTGGGCATAGAAAACCTGAAATATATTACAATGATAAAAACAATTAAGTAAATTAAATAACTCAAGATATAGAATATGTTTGTTGTAATTGGTAAATATATCATGTGATTTCATGGTCACTGATAAGCTTAGCCATATAGACATTGATAAAAAAACCCACTTGCGGTCACATTTAAGGTCAATAAAAAAAAAAAAAAAAAAAAAATCTTACAATTTTTTTGGTCTCTGGTAACCATATATTGCCGAATTTTGTAGTTATTAATAAAATGATTTTGAGGTTAGCAATAACCTTGATAAAAGACATCTGGAAATTTCATGGTCACTGATAACGGTAAATATCGAATAATCTTTTGCGAAGAATCGTGAAATGTTGAAGAAACCTAAAACATCCGGTGTACTTGAATCTCAATCGAATATCTATAGTCAATTTTTTTTAGTGAGGCAGATTTGCACCGACTTGCAGGGGTGCCCCTTTTAGCTCGGGAAAGTTACCTGATCGCTGATTGGTTGGACAAGATCATTCTAACCAATCGGATAGCAGGAAACTTTTCCGAGCTAAAAGGGCACCGCCGCGAGTCGGTGCAAATGCGCCTCATGAAAAAAAATTTAGTATGGTGTTTACACGGAGAAGAGTCGTGGATATTTTGAGAACACTGAAATAAAAGGAACAGGTAGAACTTTCCTGTTGCATTATAGGATTAATACATATTAAGGTGAATAACAACATGCTTTTAAAATTGCTTTGATAATTAGATATGTAATTCCTCTGGTGAAAGCAATCATACACAATGCATATTTCCTAATCGTGAAAGTTATTTTCCTTGGTTGATTTATAAAATCATTTAAAAAAATTTTTCATTTCATTTGCAAAAAGGAACATATAGGAGATATTCTCTCTCTCTCTCTCTCTCTCTCTCTCTCTCTCTCTCTCTCTCTCTCGAGCGATTCTCACAATCGATTTCTCCGGTGGGTGTAGTAGGAGTGTGTGCGTATGTGTGTGTAAGTGTGTGACGGCATAGGTGTACGAAGTCTGGGTCTTACACCTTTAAGGCCGTAAAAAGGAGGCAGTAAAAAAAAAAAAATAACAGCTGCACAACCTGCACGGTTGCCGGAAAATCCCTTAGATGGAAACTACCCCTACTATTTCCCCCTCCCCTTAACCCTCTCCCCCTGTCTTTTTTTTATCTTTCATTCTTACCCCCCTCCCCCTCCCCTCTGTCTTTTTATCTTTTCTCATCCTGACCCTCCACCCCTGCTCCTTCCCCATCTTTCCTTTCTTACTTCCTCGTTCCCCCATATATGCACCACCAAATGACTCATTTTACCGACCTGTATATCCTTCGGGTGAGCATTTGATCTTTTTTTATGTCTATATTCTCCTCCATTCCTCGTAAGTACACTCACACCGGTGGGGAGCCACTAACCCCCAGCCAAGCCCCCTCCCCTAGGCTACCCCCCAACCCCCACTTTTCCCGCAATTCCAGGAAATGATTGGAAATTGATCCTACAGCCTTAAGTATCCGAACTGATCCCTGCGAGCAATCGAGTAATCTCGGTGCCGGGGATTAGGAGACCGGAGAAATCCCTAAAGGATATTTGCCCAAAGGATTAACCGACATCTGTGCAATGTATGTTCTTGTTTTGCAACCGAGGAGATCAATGTGTTCTCATCTGCATATATTATGGCAAATGGCGTCTCTGTTACTTCGGGGACTCGTGTAATTTCATTTAAAGGGACAACTCTCTCTCTCTCTCTCTCTCTCTCTCTCTCTCTCTCTCTCTCTCAATACGGCTATATTTTCAGACACTACCTACCATATATTTTACATCAATTCAGCTTCAGCACCTCCATTTTCAGACACTAACTGTATATTTCACAATTTTCTTGTGTGTGTGTGAGAGAGAGAGAGAGAGAGAGAGAGAGAGGAGAGAGAGAGAGAGAGAGAGCTCGGCATGATGATTGCTTAATTTCAGCATCACTCTAAAACTGTACAGCTTCAATGTCTAAAAATAACTACTTCATTATATCATCTTGGCTCTTCATACCTCCAGCGGTCGCGCTCTTCATAAATCAATTAAACGATGCTCTCTCTCTCTCTCTCTCTCTCTCTCTCTCTCTCTACGGACACCGTCCATTTGGTGGACGTGAGTAAAGTATTTCACTGAATAAAAGGTGAGAAAAAGATTATTTGACCTTGCGATGTCATGGACTGTGGAAACACATAAGAAGGGGAGAAATTCCTAATCTCTCTCTCTCTCTCTCTCTCTCTCTCTCTCTCCTCTCTCTCTCTCTACGGACACCGTCCATTTGGTGGACGTGAGTAAAGTATTTCAATGAATAAAAGGTGAGAAAAAGATTATTTGACCTTGCGATGTCATGGACTGTGGAAACACGTAAGAAGGGGAGAAATTCCTAATCTCTCTCTCTCTCTCTCTCTCTCTCTCTCTCTCTCTCTCTGATAACGTCCATGTGGTGGACAGATTAAATTTTTAAAAGAAAAGTATTTCAATGCATAAAATGTGAAAATATTATTTACCCTCGAGATATGGGCCGTGGAAACACATATAAAAAGGGAAGACTTTTCTAATATTGTCAGGAATCTGACAGGAGAAGAATGAAAAAAATATAGATAAGTTCTGCCTAACGATAAGATTAAAATATAATAAAAGGGTTTGACATAACACAAGTCATATGCATTGGATGATTTGGCTGATTGTCAGAAGGTTACGTACGTAAGTCACCTTATAACGATTCCTCGCAGTGATGTCGTATACCACAAAGGCGATATCGGTTTTTCTTCCTTATTGTACATGTTATTTAGGGCGAATTTCGCCAAACATGAACTTTACGACGCTCAGCAGCCTTAGATTGCAGGATGTGTGCTTCTGGTATAAACAGTTCCCTCAGAAAATTTCCTTTATGAGTAATTCCTTATTTAATTTCCCACGAGGAATGAATAAAATAAAAGATAGCCGATAGAATATGTAATCTTTTACTTGAAGGCAAAGGGACAATTTAATTTTGAAATGTACGGTAGCTAGTGTCTGAAAAACGTTATTGAATTGTGAAATGTACAGTTCCTAGTGTCAGGAAATGTAGGTATTTAATTGTGAAATGTACGGTAGCTAGACCTCCGAAAATGGGAGCAGTGAATTGTGAAATGCATATCTAGTGTCTGAAAATGGAGGTATTTAATTTTGGAAATGTAGCAGTCTTCAGCCCTGTTGAATAAGAGGAGAGAGAGAGAGAGAGAGAGAGAGAGAGAGAGAGATCGTTTTGCTTAATGCCATTTGCCGGTCGGTTAACTGGGAGACAGACAGGAAGATGAATTATAGAGACAGAACTTTGCTTTTAATATCTTCAACGTCATATGAGAGAGAGAGAGAGAGAGAGAGAGAGAGAGAGAGAGAGAGACTATAACCGGAAACAAAAACAATGATTGTAGACACATCGAATAAACGAATAAAAATCTTATCTTGTCATATGTGAAAGGAGAATCAACAAAAAATTACAACTAAATGAAGAGGAGGAATTAGCGAAAAGCGTAAGAAATCTTCGTAATTAAAATGCCTTTAGGAAAAGGGAAAGGTATTAAAATCAAGGGGAAAACGGAGGGGAAAGATAGTTGCATAATCAGGCGGTAGAGGGCTAAATATTTCACTGGGATAAAGTATGATTATTGTTAAGATTTCTAAATATCTTATCATGCTATTCTTGGAGCCTGTTATGAGTGATATTGTAATTCAAGAAATAGTTTTTCCATCTATCTATCTATCTATCTATTTATATAGTAATTCAAGAAATAGTTTTTTCCATCTATCTATCAATCTATATAGTAATTCAAGAAATAGTTTTTCCATCTATCTATCTATCTATCTATCTATATAGTAATTCAGGAAATAGTTTTTTCATCTATCTATCTATCTATCTATCTATATAGTAATTCAAGAAATAGGTTTTTCCATCTATCTATCAATCTATGTTGACGTAGTTTGTAGTGAATGTACAAATTCACCTTTTTCGTCATCTGGGAATGCTTCAGAAAGTGATATATTTAGCTTTTGTCATCACATTTAGAAAAAGGTTGCTTGTTCTTACCATATCCTTACAGCCAACCACCACAGTCGTCTAACTACCAAATACA
The DNA here is from genome assembly GCF_036898095.1 of Palaemon carinicauda. NCBI lineage: Eukaryota > Metazoa > Arthropoda > Malacostraca > Decapoda > Palaemonidae > Palaemon > Palaemon carinicauda. The sequence goes on from NC_090763.1 coordinate 54,791,268, forward strand.
TAATTAGGATATAAAATGCTAATTATAAAAAACATTTCTTAAGGGGTAGAAACTCGAACCTTCTCACTGGTGAGGTCAGTTTCGTGTCCTGTAAATATCTGTAAAAATCAGTCAATATACGAAGAGACAGTTATTCTAAATACATTTGCAAGCATATGCATACATATGCACGCATATGTTGGCATGTGGTTTTATCCTCAAGTTGTTATCCTTAGCGAAGGATGGTCTTGGGTAAATGCAACGGAATGGTGACTGCTCCACACACACACACACACACACACACATATATATATGTGTGTGTGTGTATGTATGTATATATATATATATATTTATATATATATATATATATATATATAAGATATATATATATTAATATATATATATATATATATATATGCATGGTTTGCTGTGAGCGATCAGACGAAAATCTTCAACCATCACCAATCCGTAGTTGGTCAGCATGGTGATGAAAACTGGCTAAACCCCAGGCATGAATATGGACAGGTCTAGAGCCTTTGTTCTGCAGTGCACTAGAACCGGCTGTATTTGTTGGTGTTGTATAAGTATATGATTATAAGTAAATATACAAGATTATATATATGTATATTATGAATAAGTATACTCAGTCATATAATATATATATACATATACATATATATATATATATATATATATATAGATATATATATATATATATATGTATACATAGATTTATATATATATATATATATATATGCATATATATACATATATATCTATATATATATATATATATATATTAAAAGAATGAACACTCCTACTTGCACGTGTGTCTAATATAAGAGAAGGTATTGTCGTAACCGTCCGGCCTCAGAACTTCACGAAGTCATAATGCAATGATGATTAGGAATAACTTTCCCCGTCATGTTTAAGAGCTTCCTTTGTTGCTTTTAAAGGCGCAGTATTCACCCTCTACCACTCGACGAAGTGTAAGAAGAAGCCTACAAGTGAGAGAGAGAGAGAGAGAGAGAGAGAGAGAGAAAGAGAGAGAGAGAGAGAGAGAACGTTTTGCTTAATGCCATTCGCCGGCTGTTTAACTGAAAGACAGACAGAAAGACGAATTATAGAGAGAGAACTTTCCTTTTAATATCTTCAATGCCATGAGAGAGAGAGAGAGAGAGAGAGAGAGAGAGAGAGAGAGAGACGTTTATTAGTCTCATAATGCAAACTGAAAAACACCCCACTTTTCTTGTTAGTAACATAGGAGAGAGAGAGAGAGAGAGAGAGAGAGAGAGAGAGAGACGTTTATTAGTCTCATAAGGCAAACTGAAAAACACCCCACTTTTCTTGTTAGTAACATAGGAGAGAGAGAGAGAGAGAGAGAGAGAGAGAGAGACTTTTTAGTGTCATAAGGCAAACTTGTCTCTTACCCAAGACGCGAAATGAAGATGTCATAACTTGTATTTGTGACAATTTCTCTTGAGAGAGAGAGAGAGAGAGAGAGAGAGAGAGAGAGAGCGAGAGAGAGAGAGAGAGACGCTTCGTAGTGTCATAAGGCAAACTTGTCTCTCACCCAAGACACGAAATGAAGATGTCATAACTTTTATTTGGGGCAATTTAGAGAGAGAGAGAGAGAGAGAGAGAGAGAGAGAGAGAGAGAGAGAGAATTCTTAGTGCTATAAGGCAAACTTGTCTTTCACCCAGGACATGAAATGAAGATGTCATAACTTGTATTTGAGACAATTTCTCTTGTGTGTGAGAGAGAGAGAGAGAGATGAGAGAGAGAGAGAGAGAGAGAGTGAGAGGGTAAAATGAAGTCCTCGAGTGAATAATGGCCAGAGGACCTTTCGAGAGCATCGGAGATAAAAGGTGAAGAATGTGACGATGATCTTGTGGCCGAGATGAAGACGGAGAGAGGAAGAGCACCATCGAGGTTTATTGACCTCGAACGGAAGGGCGAGTCAAGGGTCGCAATATGAGAAAATACACAATTAATAAAAAAAATCTTGTTCGGAGATTCAGGTTATTAACCTTTGATAATGGCAAGGCGGTTGAGCGGGATAGAAGTGGTAAATGAAAGATAGGATAATTGTTTATATAATGGTTATTTATATTAATTAACGTAAATAAGGATACTATAGTTATTAACCTTTGATAGTGGCAAGGCGGTTGAGTTGGAGAGAAGTGATAATTGATAGATAGGGCAAAAGTTTATTATGTATAAAGGTATATAGCATGATTAACGTAAAAATGGCAATAAAGTATGAAACAAGTGATACAATATGGGGTTTTAGTGAATAATGAATGATAGGACAAAGTGTATATAATGAGTTTTATTAGGTTAACGTAAGGAACAAGTAAGACAATATGGGATTTTAGTAAATATTGAAAAATATGGCAAAGTTTATAAAATGGTATTCATAGTAATTAACGTAAACAATGAAAATATAGTAAGAACCAATTTATAAAATATGATATTTTAGCAATAATGGTTGATGAATACACAAGAAAATAACAAATAAAAAACATGAGCATGTCTATGGTTACGACCTCAATATTTTCTTATTATTTCCTTTACTGTTGTTCAAAGCTTATTTCAAACG
>NC_090763.1:54806349-54808849 GCF_036898095.1 Palaemon carinicauda
TATATATATATATATATTTATATATATATATATATATATGTATATATATACAGTATATATATATATATATATATACATACATACATACATATACATATATATCGTATTATATGTATGCATTATACACACGTTTATATATATATATATATATATATATATATATATATATATATATATATATATATATATATATACTTTTAAAATTATATTCCAATTCAGGTTGTTCATGCTAGGTCGCTGGCCCATTGGAATAAGACTAGAAAACAAAAATTGGTTCGATATCTACACTATTTTTGAGTTTTAGTTCTGAAATTATTTTTATGATTATAACTTTCCTGATCATCATTGCTATTCAATTAATCTATTAAATCACCAATTCTAACAGAAAAGGTTTAATGAATAGATAGGTGAATACAGACTCAATTTAGGTGAAGAAGGTTAGAGTTAGAATTAGAATAGAATAGGCCATTTCTATAAGCGCGAGAGAAGAGTTATGCAACTTCTGCTAGAATTTGTTTAAAGGTTTAAAGGCCGCTCATGAATGCTAGAGGCAAGGGACAGTAACATTGCCTGGTAAATAAGCCTTGAAAAGAAAAGAAATGTGAAAGGACTTTTGGGTAAAAAAAAAAAAAAAAAAAAAAAAAAAAAAAATTGGTTCCATCGCACCGAATACATTTACATGCAGATGTGTGGTTTCCGATGTGGTGTGCATTTCCTGGGGCCGGAAAAAAAAAGACCTGGCCGTTTTCAAATATTTAAACAGGTTGTGGAGGAACGCGATGCGAATGCAAGGATGCAAGACTCCGGAACTTAGTCTGAGTAATACTGTGTTAAAGGCAGCGCCAGGAACTTAGTACTGAAATGGGGGTCTGAAAAGAGAAAAAGTACTGAAAAAGGAGGACTTTAAAGAGAAAAAGTACTGAAAAAGAGGTCTGAAAAGAGAAAAGGGACTGAAAAAGAGGTCTGAAAAGAGAAAAACTACTGATCTAGGGAACTAAAAAGAGAAAAAGTACTGAAAAAGAGTTCTGAAAAGAGAAAAAGTACTGATAAAGGGAGGTAAAAAGAGAAAAAGTACTGAAAAAGGGGGACTAAAAAGCGAAAAAAAGTACTGATAAAGATACTAAAACGTTAAATATATACCATCACACTGTAAAATATTTGCCTTTCAGATAACCTAAGACACAAATAGTCAAAAACAAGGTATTAATGAGCCGACGAAGGAACTAGTTTATCCAGCGGAACACTTTACTGTACTTAGGCCCAGTAGTAGTGAGTGACTCGTGCGGCGAGATCCAGTCCCGTCGCGCGGTCCCTAAAAAGCAGCCAAAGTGTGGTGCTGTAAAACCCCGCCCAAAATGAGCGTGGCGCGGGTCCTCAGTCCGTTAAGGTTTGCGCCTCCCGAAAAGAATGGGCAGCCAAGTAAGTATTTTGAGATGCGTCGTGTTGGCATGACGTCTTTGTGTCGTTAAATACCAGAGATTTGGTTAGGATGTTCATTAAGAGTCTGAACGTGTTAGCCAGTAGACCATAATTGTGTTCTTTAAAAAAAAAAAAAAAAAAAAAAAAAAAAAAAAAAAAAAAAAAAAAAAAAAAAAAAAAAACAGTATATGTTTGCTAACAGTGTTTAAAGTATGAATGACTACTTAAATTGATAAATAGAAATAAAAGCGCAACTTAATCAACGCAAATAGATTAATAAACATTTAAAGGAAAAAAAATAAACAAAATTGTCAAAAACAGTATATGTTTGCTAACAGTGTTCTAAGTATGAATGACTACTTAAATTAATAAATAAATGCGCAACTTAATCAACGCAAATAGACTAATAGACATTTAAAAAAAAAATTAAACAAAATTGTTATTATATAAACAAAATGTAATTTAGATATAAACTATAAACCATAAAATTTATTAACGATATTATCCAAGAAAAAAGTGTTTTATTAACTTGCAAAATTTAAATGTAAATAAATTATTTCTTCCGTTTAAATGTATATACAGTTGGACGCAGGAATTTCTAGTACACCTTCCTGTGACAAAAGTGCACCCAGCCACATATATATATATATGATATATATATAATATATATATATATATATATATATATATATATATATATATATATATATATATATATATATATATATATATATATTCCACACACTACGCACATATTTGCATATCAATACAATATCTATTAGAGTGAACGATGTGTCCAAACTGATACACTGATCTATTTAGTATAATTCACAGTTTAATTCTCATTTTTCAATAGTAAATGTCAGTGTAGATTCTACCTTCAACTCATCCTCTGAATTCAAGAAGTCTCTCTCTCTCTCTCTCTCTCTCTCTCTCTCTCTCTCTCTCTCTCTCTCTCTCGCCAAAAGTTTCTTTATAGGTTTACATTGTCACTGAAATACAACTAGACCTACGTAATTTTAGGTAACGTATGTGGGTGATCTTAGGTCACGTATGTGGGTAATCTTAGGTCAAGTATATA
>NC_090763.1:54813849-54826349 GCF_036898095.1 Palaemon carinicauda
AGATAAGAGGCAATTTGAAAAGCTTCAAGATATGCTATTAGAACATAATATGCAACAAATAAACCACATTCCAACAAGAAAGGAAAATGTCCTAGATCTAGTATTTGTGAATGAGGTGAATTATGTTAAAGAAATAATAGTGTATAACACGGGAATTTCAGACCACAATGTCATAGAATTGATAGTTCATTCCAAAGCAAGTGATCACAGAATTAATAAAAACACAAAACTTTGGGAAGGATATGGAAAATATAACTTTTACAGTAAGAATATAAAATGGTCAGAAATAAATGAAGAACTGGATAAAGAATGGAAAAATGTATTTATAAGTGATAATATACAGGTAAATACGGATATACTGTACAAAATACTGGAGAAAATTGTTGAAAAATATGTACCGAAAAAAAACAATAAACAAAAGACGTGCATACCAAGAGACAGAAGGATCTTATTTCAGAAAATTAAAAAGTGGAAGAAAAATCTTGCAAAAGAAAAAAATGTGTGGAAAATGAGGGAAATAAAATGTAAGATAGAAAATGCAGAACAAAAGATTATACAGTCGAAAGAAAATGAAAAAAGGGACTTAGAAGAAAGGACACTTCAAAATATAAAAAGAAACCCCAAAGTACTTTACTCCTATGCAAAAAAGATGAATAAAAGGAGAATAGAAATAGGCCCTCTAAGAATTGAAGGACGGCTAACGAATGAAAAAAAGGAAATATGCAACATATTAGCAGAAAAATATAAGAGTGAGTTCACGCCAAGAATTGCGAATGAGAATAATGAAACAGAAATGAGAGAAGAAAATGTTGAATATCTAACGGATATAGATATTAATGAAGCAGATATTGTCACGGCTATAAACGAAATTAAAAATGGATCGGCAGCCGGACCAGATGGAGTTCCAGCGATTTTGTTAAAAAAAACTGCAAACACTATCGCGAAGCCACTTGCAATACTGCTAAGACAGAGTATAGATATGAGCGAGATATATGTTAAACATAAATTAGCTTATATAACCCCTATCTTCAAAAGTGGATCAAGACTAGAGGCAAGCAATTATAGACCTGTTAGTCTAACATCACATATTATGAAAGTGTATGAGAGGGTAATAAAAAAGAAAATAATGAACCATTTGGTCAAAAATAATTTGTTTAATATGGGTCAACACGGTTTCGTACCTGGAAAAAGTACACAGACCCAACTGATAGCTCACTATGAAAACATATACAATAATATGATATATGAAAAAGACACAGATGTGATCTATCTAGATTTTGCAAAAGCCTTTGACAAGGTAGACCATAACATATTGGAGAAAAAAATGAGAAAGCATAATATTGTGGGAAAGATAGGAAAATGGGTAAAAGAATTCCTGCAAAACAGAAAACAGATAGTGGTTGCAAATGACGAGAAATCAGATGAAGCCCAGGTAATATCTGGTGTGCCCCAAGGTACGGTATTAGCTGCACTGCTATTTGTTATTATGATCTCAGACATAGACTGTGATGTTGAAAACTCCGTAGTGAGAAGTTTCGCCGATGACACAAGAATAAGTAGAGAAATTACTTGTGATGAAGATAGGAACTCACTACAAAGAGATCTAAACAAAATATATGAATGGGCGGAGATAAATAGGATGGTATTTAACTCCGATAAATTTGAATCAATAAATTATGGAAACAGAGAAGGAATGGTGTATGCATACAAGGGACCTAATAATGAGACAATCACAAACAAGGAAGCAATTAAAGACCTTGGTGTAATTTTAAATAGGAATATGTTATGCAACGACCAAATAGCAACACTGTTGGCTAAATGTAAAGCAAAAATGGGTATGTTATTCAGACACTTTAAAACAAGAAAAGCTGAACACATGATTATGCTTTACAAAACTTATGTGCGTAGTACACTCGAGTACTGCAATGTGATATGGTACCCACACTACCAAAAGGATATTGCGCAAATAGAGAGTGTACAAAGGTCCTATACTGCTAGAATAGAAGAAGTTAAGGACCTTGATTACTGGGAAAGACTGCAATTTTTAAAACTATACAGTCTAGAAAGGAGAAGAGAACGCTACATGATAATACAAGCATGGAAGCAAATAGAAGGAATTGCTGAAAACATCATGGAGCTTAAAGTATCAGAAAGAGCAAGCCGAGGTAGATTAATAGTGCCAAAAAGCATTCCAGGTAAACTGAGAAAGGCGCACAGGACATTAATCCACAACGCACCAGCATCGATAATGCAGCGACTATTTAATGTGCTGCCAGCTCATCTAAGAAACATATCAGGAGTGAGCGTAGATGCGTTTAAAAATCAGCTCGATAAATACCTAAGATGCATCCCAGACCATCCAAGACTGGAAGATGCAAAATACACTGGAAGATGTATTAGCAACTCTCTGGTGGATATACGAGGTGCCTCACACTGAGGGACCTGGGGGAACCCAAACAAAAAATAAGGCAATAAGGCAATAAGGTAAGGCTCTCTCTCTCTCTGTATATATATATATATATATATATATATATATATATATATATATATATATATATATATATATATATATATATATATATATATATGTATGTATATTTATACATATACATATTTGTATATATATATATATATATATATATATATATATATATATATATATATATATATATATATATATATATATATATATATATATAATGTGAGTCCGCACTCCTTCGGTCCCTCTTATTCACATGCACTACGGAACCTCATCTCTGCACGGTCGAGTGACCCCAGCAAAAACTAACAGACGAGAAAGAAAATGGTCTCTGACAAGCAATTTTTCTGGGCATGATAAAGACATATACATGTGTAAAAGGAAAACATCTACATACCTCAAAAGAAAAAGAAAAGGAAAGGATGTTGATGCATATATTGGACGAGAGTATGTATGAGTATGTATGCGATGGAATTTACGCTTGGGTAAGCCTTTATACATACGAACTCCTTTTGAATGTGTTTTTGAAGTTCTTCTGCATTGTTTTGTATTCCTTGTGTGTGTGTGTATGTGTGTGTGTGTGTTTGGTCATGTTCAAGAAGTGGCGTACTTATGATATGAGCTCCCTGAAAATGAATAAGTGATTAGCACTTTACATATAGCAAAATCTCTCTCTCTCTCTCTCTCTCTCTCTCTCTCTCTCTCTCTCTCTCTCATGTTTAAGCACGAGATTGTTTCTAGTAAGATCTCTCTCTCTCTCTCTCTCTCTCTCTCTCTCTCTCTCTCTCTCTCTCTCTCTCTCTCTATTATAGTTCATCTTGTTTAAGCACGGGATCGTTTTTACCAATACTTAAAAACAATTTAAGCTATTTATTTCTAATTTGGTATACGAATACTGCATCTGTTGCCTTAAAAAACTGCCATGTTTATTGAAAATGTCCCTAAAACGAATCTCTCTCTCTCTCTCTCTCTCTCTCTCTCTCTCTCTTACAACCATTCAGTCTATCAGCTCTATCTATCTGTCTGTCTGTCCATTTCCCTCAGACATGACGATATCCTGTCCAAGAAAAGTTGCCAATTAGTGTTTTCCAATTACTTAATCTTTAAAAGTTTTCGTGTGAAAATAAAGCGAGATGTTCTTTTAAAAAGCTTCCATTAACGCAACAAATCCCTTAATACTATTTAAACGTTTCCAATTAAAGGGATTAAGGAATTACGTATTTAATTACGTATTTGGTATGTGTTTTCGATAGCTTGTCTTCCCAAGGCTGAACGTTAAATAACACTAGGGTTTATGAATGGGTCTAACTTGCTGGTTATTACGTTTGAAAAGATGAACTATATATCTAATGCATTATTACTCTTGTTTAATAACAATAATAATAATAATAATAATAATAATAATAATAATAATAATACTCATATATTAACAGTATGTCATCGTCATCATGAGCTGTAACTATCTCCTTGCGGGACAAAGTCCTCAGAAATGTGTTTCGACTCCCGACTGTTTACGGTTTTTCTATGCCAGTCTATTCCTCGCAAATTTTCTCTGCTCGTCAATCCATCGTCTTTTCTTCCTTCCCCTGTTCCTTTTGCAGTCTCTAGGGTCCCATTCTGTTATTCATGTTTGTCTATTGTCTCTCATTCTCATTATATGTCCTGCCCATGTCTATTTCTTTTTCTTGCACGTTGATAGAATATCATCTACTTTAGTTTGCTCTCGTATCCATGTTGCTCCCTTTTTTATCTCTTATTGTTATTTCCATCATTATTCTTTCTATAGATGCTCGAGTTGTAATTAGCTCATGTTCTAAGGCTTTAGTAAGGTTCCAAGTTCCCGATGGATGAGTTAATACTGGTAGAACCATCTGATTAACTTTTCTCTTAAGAGAAAGTGGCATTTTACTTTTCATAATCTCATTTTGTTTACCAAAAGCTCTCCATCCCATGCTTATCCTTCTTTGAATTTCGGTCTCATATCCCGGGGAAACTCTTACTGTCTATCCTAAGTAGGCCTACGCATATTCATCCATAACCCTTATTTGTTGTCACTGCATTTTTATTAAAATTTATATTTTAGTTATATTCTTTTTCAGTCCTACATTTTTGCTTTATATATTCAAACCTTCCATCATCTTTTGCAGTTTCTCCTGTGATTCACTAAAGAGAACTGTGTCATCTGGAAGTGTTGTGTGTGTCAGAGAGAGAGAGAGAGAGAGAGAAGCTTTGCTGCATTAGCAAAGAGGATAAAGGTGAAGATTTATTGATTTCTGTTAACACTCGCCTGATGTTCTGGTAATCGACGCCGAAATCCCAGGTAAGGACCAAAAAATATGACTATGTTGTGTTAAATCGAATGTGTTTTGGACTCCTGTTAAATACAATGTGTCTTTGGGTTCGCTAAGAACAGCGGCTTGTAGTTCGGAATGGAGAAGGATATTGGTCTTAACAAGTTCACCCCTAAAGCATCTCAGAACTGCAAGACTTATACACACACACACACACGCGCGCGCGCGCGCGCGCGCGCACAGATTTCAAGTATAGATTGGGTCCCAAGAGATTGAGAATGAAGCAGGGGAAGCAAGAGAAGACGATGGATTGACGAGCTAAGAAAATTTACGGTTATAGAATGGCAAAGAAAGACTATAAAAAGACACGAGTGGAATAAATGATACAGTAGACTGGTAATGGTTGAGTATATATATATATATATATATATATATATATATATATATATATATATATATATATATATATGTATATGTATATATATATATATATGTGTGTGTAGTTGTATGTGTATGCATACGTGTATCCGTTAAAATCCTACAGTGCATTAGTTGACCATAGCAGCTTATTAAGTACCTGAGGGTAAGACGGCTGTTGTGGGTGCAAGCAGAGGTATTACGGGTATATATTAATCAACCTAATGTCAGATAAATTGCCGTTTGATATTTGTCCGGTTATTTCCATTATTATAAATATTAAATAGAAGCATAATTCATTATTATTCTCATCATCAACATCATCAGCAATATCATATGCAACATTTCCATGACAACAAGCGTTTCCTCATCATCACAAGCTTTACCGTCACGAAGAGCGGAATCAAAGGTCAGTCTCTAAAATAGTTTAAATAAAATGAAAGCATTTTGTTCTCTCCGAATTGGCAATTCACTCTTTTTATCTTTCAATCAGACAAAATCTGACCTCCATAACAACTTTGCTTTCGAATTATTTGAAAAAAGCAAAGCGTTGTCGTTTTCCATTGCTTTCAAATAAAAACGTTTGCGAACACACACATACATACACACACACACGCGCGCGCACACACACACTCACACAGTTGATGGCTGATGGTTCGTGAAACCATCTAGGAGAATTCAAATTGGAATCGAGTTTAATTAGTATAGTTCCACCGTCGATTCACCCGACGTGCAACTGTTTGCAACTTAACTGATTTCTGAATGCCAGTGGAACACCAAACGGCTTCCATCCCATCTTTGATTTATTCCATCGTCAAGTTTTCCTGAGTGCTTTGTTTTCTAAGGTTTCCCTTAAGGAGAGGTAGGGTGGGATTATTTCTTTGTGGCCTGTCAGTAATTCTACCAACAGATTATTACAGATAAAGCGATTTGAAGTGGTGACTTTTGTAGGCTTATGGAATAAGGTAGATCTAATGTAGGCCTACAGGTTAAAACCAGTTATCTCTGGATAGTTCTGCCTAATTCTTATTTGGCACTTGGGAGAAGACTTTGTTTACCTGTTGTGTGGTCTTTTAAGACCCATGAAGCCAATAATTCTAATTATTTTGTACAAATATTTGAGACCCTTTGTGTCAATAGGAGTAGGGAGATGAGACCATATTACTTGCAGTTTTGTTTATACAACTTGCTAGTATCTCTAACTCTTTGTAATGGGAAAAGAGAAGAAAGTATTAAATTTACTACTTCTTTCTTCTATAAATGTCTTCTTCCATTCAGTCCAGCCTCATCTTTAGTTCGTCAATTGCGGGGAATAATCTGGCTTGAAAAGGTCAGTGACTTGGATTGACGTCAAAGAATATCAAACAATGAACCAAGAAATATCTATTGCAAGTCGAAATACAAAACAGCCAAAGACATTAGCACGAATTTGTATGTGGGTAACCTTTCCACGAATCATTCCAAATTTAACTTTCCGTTTGCAGCAACGCCGAATGAGTCTAAATTTAAACCCGAACACGGAAGTCATTTTTCACCTTTTTGATATTGGGTCGTTAACATTACAGCGGTGAAGTTCCAATCTAGCTTCAGTCATTAAGATAATGGTTATTACCGTCGTTCGAGGAGAGAGAGAGAGAGAGAGAGAGAGAGAGAGAGAGAGAGAGAGAGAGACTAGTGGGGTCGTCGTTTGCAGATGAATTTGCTTGTTGGTTGTTTTTGTAATCTTTACTGCAAATGAATTTATTTTTGGCTTGTCGTTTATCATCTCTCTCTCTCTCTCTCCTCTCTCTCTCTCTCTCTCTCTCTCTTTTGGCGTAGTCCTGAATGTTATTATTTTCTCTCTCTCTCTCTCTCTCTCTCTCTCTCTCTCTATATATATATATATATATATAATATATATATATATATAAATATATATATATATACATATATATATAATATATATATATATTTGGCTTGTCTTTTATCAAAATGATTGGTCATTAATTGGAACCTTTGCACTGACACACACACACATACACACACACACACACACAGAGAGAGAGAGAGAGAGAGGCTACATTGTTTATCATTGAACGTATGTTAGTATTTTTGTGTTGATTCATTCATAGGAAAATCTTTTGTTTATTGTTTTTCCCGCATACACAATGCAATCAGCATAGCAATAGTTATTTGTGATATTTGAAAGGTTTAGTTTTCTTGATATGGAAATATCCGGTACGAGAATATTTGAATTATGTATGAAAAAAGAAATCAGCATTTGATAAAGGCACGTTTTGCCTGCTTTCTTTTGCTGGGACAAAATGGAATCGGATTATTGTTATGCGTGTAATTTGAAATTTTATTCACTACGAATAATATTTCGAAAGCGTCGAGGGAAGAATATCAGTGAGAAATAAGTTTATTTCTATCGTATTGTTTGATGCTGTTTCCAGTCTGGTGGTCGATGTGGGTACGTCCATGACTGGTGAATGCCAGACTGGGGTTCGAGTCCCGCTCAAACTAGTTAGTTCCTTTGGTCGAGTCCCGCTCAAACTCGTTAATTCCTTTGGTCAAGTCCCGCCAAAACTCGTTAATTCCTTTGGTCAAGTCCCGCCCAAACTCGTTAATTCCTTGGTCGAGTCCCGCTTAAACTCGTTACTTTCTTTGGTCGCTGCAGTCTCGCCATCTTTGTGAGCTGAGGATATGGGGTTTGTGGGAGCTTATAGGTCTATCTGCTGAGTCATCAGCAGCCCTTGCCTGGTCCTCCTTGCTCCTAGGTTGTGTGAAGTGGGGGCTTAGGCGCTGATCATATGATATATGGTCAGTCTCTAGGGCATTGTCCTGCTTGCTAGGGCAATATCACTGTCCCTTCCCACTGCCATTCATGAACGGCCTTTAAGCCTTGAAAACCAATATAAGTACTTAGACCCTGGGTGTAACTATGCTGTTTCGCCGATGGTCTTCTGTGAGGGATTAGAAGATTGTGCTGGTATGTGGCCGTCTTTATCTACACACATAAAAAGACATCAATTTCTTTAGATATTCTCTAAAAGATGTCTTTAAATAAATATTTTAAACACATGCAAATGGACAAATCTTCAATCAAGAGGCAGAATGAGTGTTGCAGTTCTTGACTCCCGTTTGATTATTATTATTATTATTACTCAAGCTGAAAATGGTTGTTCTCTAATCTTTGGTAGGGCCATAGCCTCTGTATCATGTTCTTCCATTGTCTTGGGTTAGAGATCTCTTGTATGAGGGTACAATCAGGCACACTTTTCATCTGTTTCCTTATTTCTGTTCCTCACTGGACTATTTTCCCCTGTTGTAGCCCCTTGGCATATAACATCCTGCTTTTCCAACTAGGGCTGTAGCTTAGCTAATAATAATAATAATGATAATAATAATAATAATAATGCTGATAATAATATTAGTAACAGAAACATGGTCTGTGGTATCAGCAGCCTGAACACTGAACCACTGTGTGTGTGTGTGTTTGTATATAACCATACTTGCATGTATGTGCGTTTGCTTTTGAATGAATACCATAATTGATTGACAGAGATTATTCACAATAGAATACCCGGTCTTCAACATTGGCGTTCCCACTTCCACCATAAAAGCATCAAAGTCTATTCAGTACCTCTCAGACTTCCTCTGTTAACTGAATGAAGTCGCGAAAGCGAACAGATCGCCCCTTGCATTTATGCAAATTCACCTCCGTCTTATGTTGCTGCGGCCATTTGCAACATTCAGTGACGGAATATACGTTGGAATTGCAACAGATTATCCAGTTCGAAATAGGAGGTTATCGGGAGCCCAGAAACCGGTTTCGGTTCGAAGCCAATATGCCTCCTTTGAATCCTTTTCCGTGTACTGTCTGCAACCTATTTAGCTCTCCTTTCTTTTGCTGTATTGTTTCCTTGCATTCTGCAATGTTCTTACATTCCCTCTTTCCTTTACGAGAATTCTCTCTCTCTCTCTCTCTCTCTCTCTCTCTCTCTGTGTGTGTGTGTGTGGGTGTGTGTGTGTTTAGCCGTCTCTTCTTTCTTCTTGTGCTTTCTTGTTTCATTATATTTTGTAATGTTCTTACATTCCCTCTTTCTTTTACGAGAACTCTCTCTCTCTCTCTCTCTCTCTCTCTCTCTCTCTCTGTTTAGCCGTCTCCTCTTTCTTCTTGTGCTTTCTTGTTTCATATATTTTGTAATGTTCTTACCTTCCCCCTTTCCTTACGAGAATTCTCTCTCTCTCTCTCTCTCTCTCTCTCTCTCTCTCTCTCTGTGTGTGTGTTTAGCCGTCTCTTCTTTCTTCTTGTGCTTTCTTGTTTCATTATATATTGTAATGTTCTTACATTCCCTTTTTCCTTTACGAGAATTCTCTCTCTCTCTCTCTCTCTCTCTCCTCTCTCTCTCTCTCTCTGTTTAGCCGTCTCTTCTTTCTTCTTGTGCTTTCTTGTTTCATCATATTTTGTAATGTTCTTACCTTCCCCCTTTCCTTTACGAGAATTCTTTCTCTCTCTCTCTCTCTCTCTCTCTCTCTCTCTCTCTGTTTAGCCGTCTCATCTTTCTTCTTGTGCTTTCTTGTTTCATTATATTTTGTAATGTTCTTACCTTCCCCCTTTCCTTTACGAGAATTCTCTCTCTCTCTCTCTCTCTCTCTCTCTCTCTCTCTCTGTTTAGCCGTCTCTTCTTTCTTCTTGTGCTTTCTTGTTTCATTATATATTGTAATGTTCTTACCTTCCCTCTTCCCTTTACGAGAATTCTCTCTCTCTCTCTCTCTCTCTCTCTCTCTCTCTCTCTGTTTAGCCGTTTCATCTTTCTTCTTGTGCTTTCTTGTTTCATTATATTTTGTAATGTTCTTACCTTCCCCCTTTCCTTTACGAGAATTCTCTCTCTCTCTCTCTCTCTCTCTCTCTCTCTCTGTTTAGCCGTCTCTTCTTTCTTCTTGTGCTTTCTTGTTTCATTATATATTGTAATGTTCTTACCTTCCTCTTCCCTTTACGAGAATTCTCTCTCTCTCTCTCTCTCTCTCTCTCTCTCTCTCTCTCTCTGTTTAGCCGTTTCATCTTTCTTCTTGTGCTTTCTTGTTTCATTATATTTTGTAATGTTCTTACATTCCCCCTTTCCTTTACGAGAATTCTCTCTCTCTCTCTCTCTCTCTCTCTCTCTCTCTCTCTGTTTAGCCGTCTCATCTTTCTTCTTGTGCTTTCTTGTTTCATTATATTTTGTAATGTTCTTACCTTCCCTCTTTCCTTTACGAGAATTTCTCTCTCTCTCTCTCTCTCTCTCTCTCTCTCTCCTCTCTTCTTGTGCTTTCTTGTTTCATTATATTTTGTCATGTTCTTACATTCCCTCTTTCTTTTACGAGAATTTTCTCTCTTCTCTCTCTCTCTCTCTCTCTCTCTCTCTCTCTCTGTTTAGCCGTCTCTTCTTTCTTCTTGTGCTTTCTTGTTTCATCATATTTTGTAATGTTCTTACATTCCCTCTTTCTTTTACGAGAAATCTCTCTCTCTCTCTCTCTCTCTCTCTCTCTCTGTGTGTCTGTCTGACTGTGTAGCCGTCTCTTCTGCTCTCTTGTTTCATTATTTTCCGTAATGTTCTCTCGTTCCCTCTCTCCTTTACGAGAATTCTCTCTCTCTCTCTCTCTCTCTCTCTCTCTCTCTCTCTCTGTCTCTGTGTGTTTAGCCGTCTCTTCTTTCTTCTTGTGCTTTCTTGTTTCATTATATTTTGTAATGTTCTTACCTTCTCTCTCTCTCTCTCTCTCTCTCTCTCTCTCTCTCTGACTGTTTAGCCGTTTCTTCTGTTCTCCTGTTTCATAATTTTCCGTAATGTTGTCTCGTTCCCTCTCTCCTTTACGAGAATTCTCTCTCTTTCTCTCTCTCTCTCTCTCTCTCTCTCTCTCTCTCTGCTATGTGGTTAATTAATATGGAGTGTTGAATAGCAATGAAAATGAAGAGGCAGATGGAAATGTGAGATGGTGGTCTTAAAAGATAGTTGAATTTTACCCTCTTCACAAAATCAGACAATGAATTTAATCAAGAACTGCACACACGTGCTCATACGCAGATATATATATATATATACTATATTTATATATATATATATATATATGTATGTATATATATACACACACACATATATATATACTCGAGTATATATATATATATATATACTGTATATATATACTGTATATATATCTATATATATATATGTATATATATATATATATATATATACACGAGTATATGTATATATATATATATATATATAATGTGTATATGATTTACTTATAACAAAGTAAATTTCAAGTATCATTACGATTGTCATACGTATATATTTATACATAAGGCATTGTATCTTTATGCATGAATAATGCATTTGTCTTTAGCTTGAGAAATATTTCCCCCTAAATTCAGGCAACCCCTGAAATTCAGTAGCAACACACGTGCAGTTTCACGGCAGCTCTTAATGTATTCCGTCTACATATGAAAATACCTCGTTCGAAAGAAATACTGGTCAAGAAAATGTTATATACATATTCATTTATTTTTAGGGAGTGGGCGGCTTTTCTGCAGTACGGGAAAATATCTCTTGATTTTAGAAGATATCTTGTCAAGAGATTTCTCTTCTGCCAACAATTTACAGTCGGAGATTTCTTTTCTTCCAACAATTTACAGTCGAGTTTTCTCTTCTGCCAACAATTTACTGTCAAAGATCTCTTCTGCCAACAATTTACAGTCAGCGATTTCTTATTTGCCCACAAATTGACAGTCACAGATTACTTTTCTGCCAACAATTTACAGTCAGCAATTTCTTATCTGCCAACAATTTACAGTCAGCGATTTCTTATCTGCCAACAAATTGACAGTCACAGATTTCTCTTCTGCCAACATTTTATAGTCAGCGATTTCTTATCTGCCAACAAATTGACAGTCGCAGATTTCTTTTCTGCCAACAAATTGACAGTCAGATTTATTTTCTGCCAACAATTTACAGTCAGCGATTTCTTATCTGTCAACAAATTGACAGTCAGATTTCTTTTCTGCCAACAATTTACAGTCAGCGATTTCTTATCTGCCTACAAATTAATAGTCACAGATTCCCTTTCTACCAACAATTTACAGTCAGAGATTTCTTCTCTGCCAGCAATTGACAGTAACAGATTTTTTTTCCATAAATTTACAGTCGGAGATTTCTTTTTTGGCAATCAGTTTAGTTAGAGAAATTTTCCTTCTGCCAGCAATTTACAATAAGAGATTTCTTTTATGCCAACCAACAAGTGAGTCACAGATTTATTTTCTGCCAGCAATTTACAGTCACAGATTTTTTTTT
>NC_090763.1:54830382-54832882 GCF_036898095.1 Palaemon carinicauda
GAGAGAGAATGATTTGAAATTCTCTGGCATCCTGACTAGAGAGAGAGAGAAAGAGAGAGAGAGAGAGAGAGAGAGAGAGGAGAGAGAGAGAAAGAGAGAATTATCTAAGTGTAAGAAGAGAGAGAGAAAGAGAAAGAGAGAGAGAGAGAGAGAGAGAGAGAGAGAGAGAGAGAGAGAGAGAGAGTATATTCACAAACAAACAACGAATACTGAAAGTCACGAAGTCTTGCACCCGAGCAAGTACGGTCCGTTGCATGATCAAGTGATAGCAGACCGTCATAACGTTGCACGAAACCGGGCGGTTCTTTTATTCAAGTCGGACGAGAAAAATGAAAAAGGAAAAAAAAAAAAAAAACCAGCAATTGGACAACACATACTGGCTGTATGCTTCTACCTTTCAATGTCCACAGATTCACCTTCCTTCTCTCAGTTTATACAACAACGTTGTTCGTTTTTTTTCTCTTTATAAGGCACGTAATATGCTAGGGGAAACCGGCCTTAAGATTTTTTATAATGAAGAAATCTTACTTTTGACGTTATACTCAAGCAGGTAGCGCATATATATATATATTATATATATATATATATATATATATATATATATATATATATATATATATATATACCGCATAATAAACGATACAAATATAAGGCTATAAGTATAAGCAATTTTCAATGTATATTATATATATATATATATATATATATGTATATATATATATATATATATATATATATATATATACATATATATATATATATATATATATATACACACAGATAGAGAAATCTACGTGTTTGTACATATTCACGCGAGAGCATAAATGCAAATTTATCCATAAAACTGTAATTATAGAAATACGCCAATTTAGATGAAATGACAGAGTGGACCACAAAAAGAAAAGTAATCTTTTGATATTTGATAATCCATTTTTATACCTAAAGAAAACTTTAGAAGATTTTGGACAATGGAACTAGAAGTCTTTTTTCCTTCTCAAAGAGATATTCTTCCACGAAGGACATGTCTCTAGGAGACCATAATAGGTTCCTCGGGTAAATGGAGAACACAGCAATAAGTTCGATCACTTACAATCTTTGGGAACAACGATAATAAGTCAAGTTTTTACTGAAGATGAAAATGTTTTGTATCATGCGGAAAAGAGATGCTCGTGTGTAAGACACCTGTCTGGTACCATGTAAAATATTGATATCTGTATGAAATAGCGATTTATTATATATATATATATATATATATATATATATATATATATATATATATATATATATATGTGTGTGTGTGTGTGTGTGTGTGTGTGTGTGTGTGTGTGTGTATCTATAATAACCATGAGAAATATTAACTTGTCTAAGAATCGTATATTTTTAAAATATACAACGATATACAAATATTTACTGTTAATACCCAAAAAATTCTGGATTATTATTATTATTATTATTATTATATCATTATTATATTGTTGTTGTTATTATTATTATTATTATTATTATTATTATTATTATTATTATTTGCCAGCTACATTATAGTTAGAAAAGCAGGATACTATAAGTCCAAGGGCTCCAATAAGGAAAAAATAGCCCAGTGAAGAAAGGAAATAACGAAATAGATAAACTACAAGGGAAGTAATTAGTAATTAATATAAAATATTTTAAGGTCGGTGACAACGTTGAAATGGATACTGAGAATTTCTATCTTTAAAAAAATAAATATCCTTTATTATCAAGGGGATCTTTTGTATAATAAAATATATGACATAGCGCGTATGTTGTGAGGACAAAATACAATATTATGATGTATTAGTAAACTACTGCAATTACATTGCATACTAAAAGGGCGTGCTTACACCATAACCTATATATAGCTTTAGACTTGCGAAATTTTATATTCCACACTATTGTAGCGTTGTGCGAAATAAAGAAAGTATGATCTAATCAGCTGTTTTGGATCATAAGAAAAAGGATTTTTATTTTGTGAGGGGGGTGGGGGGAATTCTGACAAGAAGCATAAACTTTTGCTATGATACACGACTAAGTAGATTATTATTACTTTTCAGGAAACATTTTCATTTGATGATATATGTATTTGATCAAATTAATAATTATATAAGAAACACGCACACACACACACACATATATATATATATATATATATATATATATATATATATATATGTATGTATATATATATATATATGTATATATATATATATATATATATATGTATATATATATATATATATATATGTGTATACAATATATACATATATATGCTGTATATATGCGTGTGTGTGTCTGTATTTATTGCTAAAAATATATGCATACATACTAATATACTATCATTATTTGATGTCCTTTATTGTGTTTCATGTTTCTTGATGTATAAATTTCTGTACTGTATCATTGTATGTGCATGTGTCTGTACCTGTTCAGTGTTTATATATATGTCCATTTTCTATTATTAATCGTAAATTTCAGAAATCAAAAA
>NC_090763.1:54842882-54845382 GCF_036898095.1 Palaemon carinicauda
GACTATAAAGAGAAAATGTACTGAAAAGGAGGTCTGAAAAGAAAAAAAAAGTACTGTTAAAGGGAAATAAAAAGAGAAAAAGTACTGAAAAAGAGGTCTGAAAAGAGAAAAAGTACTGATAAAGGGAACTGAAAAGAGAAAAAGTACTGAGAAAGAGTTCTGAAAAGAGAAAATGTACTGATAAAGGGAACTAAAAGGAGAAAAAGTACTGAAAAAGGGGGACTAAAAAGCGAAAAAAGTACTGAAAAAGATACTAAAAAAAAAGATAAATATATACCATCACACTAAAATATTTGCCTTTCAGATAACCTAAGACACAAATAATCAAAACAAGGTATTAATGAGCCGACGAAGGAACTAGTTTATCCAGCGGAACACTTTACTGTACTTAGGCGCAGTAGTAGTGAGTGACTCGTGCGGCGAGATCCAGTCCCGTCTCGCAAAAGTACTGAAAAAGGGGGACTAAAAAGCGAAAAAAAGTACTGATAAAGATACTAAAACGTTAAATATATACCATTACACTGTAAAATATTTGCCTTTCAGATAACCTAAGACACAAATAGTCAAAAACAAGGTATTAATGAGCCGACGAAGGAACTAGTTTATCCAGCGGAACACTTTACTGTACTTAGGCGCAGTAGTAGTGAGTGACTCGTGCGGCGAGATCCAGTCCCGTCTCGCAAAAGTACTGAAAAAGGGGGACTAAAAAGCGAAAAAAAGTACTGATAAAGATACTAAAAAGATAAAGATATACCATCACACTGTAAAATATTTGCCTTTCAGATAACCTAGACACAAATAATCAAAACAAGGTATTAATGAGCCGACGAAGGAACTAGTTTATCCAGCGGAACACTTTACTGTACTTAGGTCAGTAGTGAGTGACTCGTGCGGCGAGATCCAGTCCCGTCTCGCAAAAGTACTGAAAAAGGGGGACTAATAAGCGAAAAAAGTACTGATAAAGATACTAAAAAGATAAAGATATACCATCACTGTAAAATATTTGCCTTTCAGATAACCTAGACACAAATAGTCAAAAACAAGGTATTAATGAGCCGACGAAGGAACTAGTTTATCCAGCGGAACACTTTACTGTACTTAGGCGCAGTAGTAGTGAGTGACTCGTGCGGCGAGATCCAGTCCCGTCGCGCGGTCCCTAAAAAGCAGCCAAAGTGTGGTGCTGTAAAACCCCGCCCAAAATGAGCGTGGCGCGCGTCCTCAGTCCGCTAAGGTTTGCGCCTCCCGAAAAGAATGGGCAGCCAAGTAAGTATTTTGAGATGCGTCGTGTTGGCATGACGTTTTTGTGTCGTAAAACTACCAAGAGATTTGGTTAGGATGTTCTTTAAGAGTCTGAACGTGTTAGCCAGTAGACCATAATAATTGTGTTCTTAATAAAAACAGTATATGTTTGCTAACATTGTTTAAAGTATGAATGACTACTTAAATTGATAAATAGAAATAAATGCGCAACTTAATCAACGCAAATAGATTAATAGACTTTAAAAGAAAAAAAAATAAACAAAATTGTTAAAAACAGTATATGTTTGCTAACAGTGTTTTAAGTATGAATGATTACTTAAATTGATAAATAGGAATAAATGCGCTACTTAATCAACGCAAATAGATTAATAGACTTTAAAAGAAAAAAAAAATAAACAAAATTGTTAAAAACAGTATATGTTTGCTAACAGTGTTTTAAGTATGGATGACTACTTAAATTGATAAATAGGAATAAATGCGCAACTTAATCAACGCAAATAGATTAATAGACATCTGAAAAATAAAATTTAAAAAAATGTTATTTAAACAAAATGTAATTTACATATAAACTATTAACCATAAAATTTATTAACGATATTATCCGAGAAAAATTGTCATATTAACTTGCAAAATTTAAATGTAACTAAATAAATTATTTCTTCTGTTTAAATGTATATACAGTTGGACGCAGGAATTTCTAGTACACCTTCCTGTGAAAAGGTACACCCAGCCACATCCTTACTGCGTGGGGAGTTCCTGTTTTCACCACGCCCACCACCTCTGCCTTCTCTTCCTACACTATCTGTTTGGTTATTCACCGCGAAGTAAGGGTGTCACAGGGTGCACTTCTTCGAAGCGAGGTGTACCAGAGACTTCTGTATCCAACAGTACGTTATTGCATTACTATACAAGTAGAGTATATGCATAGGTAGATGCACATATGCATACATGTATAATTATATATATAATATATATATATTGATATATATATGATATATATAATACATATATAATATATGTATATATATTAATATATCTATATACATATGTATATATATATATATATATATATATATATATATATATATATATATATATATTCCACACACTACGCACATATTTGCATATCAATACAATATCTACTAGAGTGAACAATGTGTATAATCATCCTACATATGTATCCAAACTGATACACTGATCTATTTAGTATAATTCACAGTTTAATTCTCATTTTTCAATA
>NC_090763.1:54850382-54852882 GCF_036898095.1 Palaemon carinicauda
AGTGTTTTGGGTTCCTGTTAAATACGATGTGTCTTTGGGTTCGCTAAGAACAGCGTCTTGTAGTTCGGAATGGAGAAGGATATTGGTCTTAACAAGTTCATCCCCTAAAGCATCTCGGAATTGCAACACTTATACACACACACACACACATACGCGCACACACACACACACACACACTCACACACATATTTCAAATATAGATTGGGTCCCAAGAGATTGAGAATGAAGCAGGGGAAGCAAGAGAAAACGATGGATTGACGAGCTAAGAAAATTTACGGTTATAGAATGGCATAGAAAGACCATAAAAAGACACGAGTGGAATAAATGATGCAGTAGACTGGTAATGGTTGAGTTTATATATATATATATATATATATATATATATATATATATATATATATATATATATATATGTGTGTGTGTGTGTGTGTGTGTGTAGTTGTATGTGTACGCATACATTTATCCGTTAAAATCCCACAATGCATTAGTTGACCATACCAGCTTATTAAGTACAGGAGGGCAAGACGGCTGTTGTGGGTGCAAGCAGAGTTATTGAGGGTATATATCTATCAACCTAACCTCGTATAAATTACTGTTTGATATTTGTCCGGTTATTTCCATTATTATAAATATTAAATAGAAGCATAATTCATTATTATTCTCATCATCAACATCATCAGCAATATCATATGCAACATTTCCATGACAACAAGCGTTTCCTCATCATCACAAGCTTTACACCGTCACGAAGAGCGGAATCAAAGGCCAGTCTCTAAAATAGTTTTAAATAAAATGAAAGCATTTTGTTCTCTCCGAATTGGCAATGCACTCTTTTTATCTTTCAATCAGGCAAAATCTGACGTCCATAAACAACTTTGCTTTCGAATGATTTGAAAAGCAAAGCGTTGTCGTTTTCCATTGCTTTCAAATAAAAACGTTTGCGAACACACACATACACACACACGCGCACACACAGTTGATGGCTGATGGTTCGTGAAACCATCTAAGAGAATTCGAATTGGAATCGAGTTTAATTAGTATAGTTCCACCGTCGATTCACCCGACGTGCAACTGTTAGCAACTTAACTGATTTCTGAATGCCAGTGGAACACCAAACGGCTTCCATCCCATCTTTGATTTATTCCATCGTCAAGTTTTCCTGAGACCTTTGTTTTCTAAGGTTTCCCTTAAGGAGAGGTAGGGTGGGATTCTTTCTTTGTGGCCTGTCAGTAATGTCTACCAACAGATTATTACAGGTAAAGCGATTTGAAGTTATGACTTTTGTAGGCTTATGGAATAAGGTAGTTCTAATGTAGGCCTACAGGTTAAAACCAGTTACCTCTGGATAGTTTCTGCCTAAATCTTATTTGGTACTTGGGAGAAGACTTTGTTTACCTGTTGTGGTGGTGTTTTAAGACCCATGAAGCCCAGTCATTCTAATTATTTTGTACAAATATTTGAGACCCTTTGTGTCAATAGGAGTAGGGAGATGATGAGACCATATTACTTGCAGTTTTGTTTATACAACTTGCTAGTATCTCTAATCTCTTGTAATGGGAAAAGAGAAGCAAGTATTAAATGTAATACTTCTTTCTTCTATAAATGTCTTCTTCCATTCAGTCCAGCCTCATCTTTAGTTCGTCAACTGTGGGGAATAATCTGGCTTGAAAAGGTCAGTGACTTAGATTGACGTCAAAGAATATCAAACAATGAACCAAGAAATATCTATTGCAAGTCGAAATACAAACAGCCAAAGACATTAGCACGAATTTGGTATGTAGGTAACCTTTCCACGAATCATTCCAAATTTAACTTTCCGTTTGCAGCAACACCGAATGAGTCTAAATTTAAACCCGAACACGGAAGTCATTTTTCACCTTTTGATATTGGGTCGTTAACATTACAGCGGTGAAGTTCCAATCTAGCTTCAGTCATTAAGATAATGGTTATTACCGTCGTTCGAGGAGAGAGAGAGAGAGAGAGAGAGAGAGAGAGAGAGAGAGAGAGACTAGTGGGGGTCATCGTTTGCAGATTAATTTGCTTGTTGGTTGTTTTTATAATCTCTACTGCAAATGAATTTATATTTTTGGCTTGTCTTTTATCAATATGATTGGTCATTAATTGGAACCTTTGCACTGACAGAGAGAGAGAGAGAGAGAGGAGAGAGAGAGAGAGAGGCTACATTGTTTATCATTGAACGTATGTTAGTATGTTTGTGTTGATTCATTCATAGGATAATCTTTTGTTTATTGTTTTTCCCGCATACACAATGCAATCAGCATAGCAATAGTTATTTTGATATTTGAAAGGTTTTAGTTTTCTTGATATGGAAATATCCGGTACGAGAATATTTGAATTATGTATGAAAAAAGAAATCAGCACTTGATAAAGTCACGTTTTGCCTGCGTTCTTTTGCTGGGACTCAATGGAAATCGGATTATTGTTATGCGTGTAATTTGAAATTTTATTCACTACGAATATTTCGAAAACGTCGAGGGAA
>NC_090763.1:54870382-54875382 GCF_036898095.1 Palaemon carinicauda
GGAAAATATTTCTATAGATCACCAGAAGTGGAAATGTGGTTTGGGTAAATAAGTGACGCAAAATTATAATGCGTAAGACGAATTGCATTGAACTTCCCTATATGAAGATGTGTCGTTTTCCTCTTAAGAAGTATGCATGAGAGAGTATTTACTCTTTTCACATTCCCAGGAAGGTGTTTTGGTAAATTGAATCTTTTGTTAGGATAGATGAAGGATTTTTGTTTATGAAGGTAACTGTTCAGAAGATGTTTTGAGTTGTCCAAATGCTTTAAAGAAGGTTTTCCCTTATTTCAATAATTCCCAATATTTTGTAATGGTGTCGCCGGTAATTTTATTGTAGTTATCCCAGAAATGTTTCCGTTTTCTTTATTTCATTCTGGCCTGGTTCCGTTTTCTTTATTTTATTCTCGCCTGTTTCCGTTTTCTTTTATTCAGTCTCAAACCCGTTTTTTTTAATGTCCCAAAAATTGTTTTTTCCATTGATTCTTTACATCTGCGTCGAGTTCTCGACGAAGAATGAAGCTTACTTTATAAGATTTTTACGGATTTTTCTAAGTGTGATTACTTGCCACGAACTTTCAGAGAAGAGTGCCGCAGGAAATTTCCTGAATCTAAATGCACTTTATTTAAGTAGCCATTAGCATCGACTAAGAAACCACTTTGTTGCTCCCCTGATTACACATCCTCCATTTACATCTTTTTCTTTTCTTTTCCAACTAATTACTTTCCAAGAGAGAGCTTTTTTCACAAAGAAACGTAAAATTCTGACAGCTTTTCTTAAACGGGAACTAATAATTTTACTCGTCCATAATGCAATTGAAAGTTTCAAAACATAATGAAATGAAAAAGTTAATTTCTTCACCAACCTCCATAGTGGATTAAGAACGCGTTGTGAAAGAAGTAGTTTCGTTGCTTCATTCTACTTGTAATTGATTCAACCATCAGACAAACGAACGCAAACCAGAGAACAATCTAGTCCTAACACCCACCCCCAAGTGCAATCCATTCCTAAACCCCCCCCCCCCCCTGAAAAACTATCCCAAGAATAGAATTAAATCAAAGGCCAAGCTTCGACCCTGAACATGAATCCGTGTCTTGTTTTGTTTCGAATCCGAACTCTGATTCTTTTTTTTTTTTTTTTTTTTTTTTTTTTTTTTTTTTTTTTGATTCGTTCTCGCAGACTACGAGAGTGGGGATTATTATTATTATTATTATTATTAATATTATTATTATTATTATTACTACCCAGGCTACAACCCTAGTTGGAAAAGCAAGATGCTATAAACCCAAGGGCTCCAACAGGGAAAAATAGCCCAGTGAGGAAAAGAAATAAGGAAATAAATAAATGATGAGAATAAATTAACAATATATCATTCTAAAACAGTAACAGTGTCAAAACAGATATGTCCCATATAAACTATTAACAACGTCAAATACAGATATGTCCTAATATACAACTATTAACAACGTCAAAAACAGATATGTACTATATAAACTATTAACAGCGTCAAAAACAGATATGTCCTATATAAACTATTAACAACGTCAAAAACAGATATGTCCTATATAAACTATTAACAACGTCAATAACAGATATGTCATATAATAAACAATAAAAAGACTCATGTCAGTCTGGTCAACATAAAAACATTTGCACCAACTTTGAACTTATGAAGTTCTACTGATATGCAATGTCAGCCCCTTGGTGAATTCGTTTTACATTGTTCTATTGCTTTGAGAGATACACATTCTAATGAACTCCTTCACCGAAGTGTTAAAGTAACTAAAACGCAGCTTCATTATATTATTCTCCGTCCATAAGAAAAATATTGAAAACGAAATGCGCTGGGATGCGAAGCATGAAGACAATGAGTTTGAAACTTATATTAAACCAGCACATGGAGAGGAGAGAGAGAGAGAGAGAGAGGAGAGGGAGAGAGAGAGAGAGAGAGATAATAGGCTTTGCTCCCTAAGGGTATCCTTAATGGTCCTATTATGAGCGAACAGAGTGATGAATGGGTGATAAAAAGAGATGGGATTTTTAGGCGACTCGAACAACAACAACGACAATAATAATAATAATAATAATAATAATAATAATAATAATAATAATAATAATAATAATAATAATAATAATAATAATAATAATGTATTGCGTATAGTTTCCCCTTGTAAAACACCAATAGTCTACGGGTAATAAACTTCATGTTTGGACTGTCCATCGTTTATCTCAGACCAGCCTTCAGAGACTGTTACTCACCATGTAACGAACTTAGATTCGGGACTTGACGGCTGGACTTTTTAAGCATTATTTCTTTTTATTATTGTTGTTTTTCTCATGGGAAATCATACCGGCCCACCTGAAAAGCTGATCAGTGCCAGATGAGAAGTAAAACTTTCCAGTATAAGCTTCTTTTTATCATGTCCATTGAAGTTTTGTAGTATCGATGAATTCAAAAGTATGTCAGTGAAGTTAGATAGTACAGTAACAGTGAATTCAAATATGCTATTAAAGTAATAAGTACTATTGAATTACACAGTTTTCAATGGAAATAGTAAATGCCAATAAAGTCAAATTGTTTGTTAACAATGAAATCAGATAATGTGGTTAAGATTGGAAGGTACTAATGAAGTCAAATAATGTTATTCAAGTTGATTGAGACTAGTTAATTCAAATCAAACCACTGTATTTACATAGTACTAGAGTAATTGATAACATGCCGTTGAAAGTAGATGGAGGTACATATTATTATTATTATTATTATTATTATTATTATTATTATTATTATTATTATTAGCCAAGCTACAACCCTAGCTGGAAAAGCAAGATGCTATAAGCCCAAGGGCTCATTTGGGAAAAATAGTCCAGTGAGGAAAGGAAATAAATAAATGATGGGAACAAATTAACAATAAATCATTTTAAAAACAGTAAAAAAC
This sequence comes from Palaemon carinicauda, assembly GCF_036898095.1. Lineage (NCBI taxonomy): Eukaryota > Metazoa > Arthropoda > Malacostraca > Decapoda > Palaemonidae > Palaemon > Palaemon carinicauda. The sequence goes on from NC_090763.1 coordinate 54,873,320, forward strand.
GTCAAAACAGATATGTCATATATAAACTATTAACAGCGTCAAAACAGATATGTCATATATAAACTATTAACAACGTCAAAACAGATATGTCATATATAAACTATTAACAGCGTCAAAACAGATATGTCATATATGAACATAAAAAGACTCATGACAACCTGGTCAAAATAAAAACATTTCTGCAACTTTGAACTTTTGAAGTTCTACCTGTGAAATCACAAAAGAAGTGTGATTCTGTTCATAAAGTCAAAATGTCTCTGTGAAGCCAAATCGTGCTCTTTATGACCTGGAATGAGGTCATACTTCATATGATCTGCAGGCGTTTTCAAATGTCATTTTTATTTTTTTAATAATGTTGTAATTTTATTGATATAATTCTTTCATTCATCACTTTTTAAAAACAAATATCAGTAATAATATTTTTAGTAACTTTAGAAATATTTTTAATTGTAATAATTTGATAATAATAATAATTTGATTAATTTTGATAATAATGATAATTTGATTAATTTTGATAATAATATAAATTTGATTAATTTTCATAATTTTAATAATGATTATATTAATAATTATAATAGTAATTTTAAAATCTAAATAATAACAATTTTGATAATAATTTTTGATAATTTCACTCTTAATAATTTTAATAAAGTAATTTTAATATTTTTAATGATAATAATTTTATTATTTGAATAATAATAATCTTAACAGAAGAGTGTTGCAATTAGCTTCAATTTACATTTCATCAAATATTTCAAGGTTCTTTAGATTTTGGATTTCACACATTCTGATCTCTATTATAGGACTGTACTTTTTATTTTCTCTCTCTCTCTCTCTCTCTCTCTCTCTCTCTCTCTCTCAGAATAATTCCTTATACCTAGAATGTATTTAATTCTATAAGAAAAAGCCTTACCTGTTTCCAATGACGTTTTACAGTTTCTGTACCTTTTAAATTCAATATAGATATCAAATAATCAAAATCTCTCTCTCTCTCTCTCTCTCTCTCTCTCTCTCTCTCATGTTTGCATATATTTAATCCTAATAAGAAAAAGACTTACCATTTCCAATGACGTTTATAGTTTATGTACCTTTTAAATTCAATATAAATTTAGATATCAAATACTCAAATACTCTCTCTCTCCTCTCTCTCTCTCTCTCTCTCTCTCTCTCTCTCTCTCTTTCTCTCTCTCTCATGAATTTCATTACGTAGAGTTTCGAGGCACATAATGATGCTATTATCTCCCGAGACGTTAATGGTGTGTTGTATATATGAATTATGGGGTATGGATATATAGGGCCTATTGAAACCCACTTTCCGCGTCATTAATGTTTTGGGGTCTTCAGGGGGACCTCCCCCCACCCCCCTCCATTATTCTCCTCTCCTGAAGAGTAAGATAAAAAAAAGATGAGGAAGCTCAGGAAAGAAACCCCCAAAAAGGTTGACGATTCTTTGCACATCTTTCTTGAAGAATAAGAAAGGAAGAACTTCGCACGAATTGAAACTCCAAAAGAGCACGGAAGGAAAGAGCTCCACGAATGCTTACCTATCAGTATCCTCATTTCATAAGGGGGGGGGGGGAATTCATTTCTCATCATACCCTTAGAATAGGAAAAGAAAAAAAAAGATTAATGGCTTTCGTTTCTCCCTCCCCTCACTTTTCTTGATGTGTGTGTGTGTGTGTGTGTGTGCTGGGGAGGGGGGAGAGAAATTCATTTCCCATCAATACCCTTAGAATAAAAAAAAAAAATAAGACTCATGGCTTTCATTTTTCCCTCCCCCTCACTTTCTTGATGTGTATGTGTGTGTGTGAAGTTGGCTTATTTCGTGAGCTGGGGGTGGGGGGAGGGGGGAGAAATTAATTTCCCATCAATACCCTTAGAATAGGAAAAGAAAATAAGATTCATGGCTTTCATTTTTCCCTCCCCCTCACTTTTCTTCATATGTGTGTGGTGTGTGTGTGTGTGTGTGTGTCTGCGAAGTTGGCCTTCGCTCTGACAGAAGCGCCGACAAAAGAGAATTCTTGCGAAGATTCCATCTTTTCTCAGACGACCTTATCCCAAGA
>NC_090763.1:54880382-54965382 GCF_036898095.1 Palaemon carinicauda
TCAAATCCAATTTGATGGAGGTTGTTATATTGAATCCAATTAGATAGGGGTTGTTATATCATCCAATTAGATATGGGTTGTTATATCGAATCCAATTAGATATGGGTTGTTATATCATCCAATTAGATATGGGTTGTTATATCGAATCCAATTAGATATGAGTTGTTATATCAAATCCAATTAGATATGGGTTGTTATATCGAATCCAGTTATGGCCATATGGGTTGTATCCATGTACCAAAAATTGCTTCGGATATTATAGTTGTTAATATTCAATATAATTTCATTTTTACTGTCAATGATTTCAAGAGGAATTCTGTTTGGATATCCTTATCTGTTTCAATTCAGATGGAAATTCTAAGGAACCTTGGTCCTATCAGGATATGTTTTCTTATTTGTGTTAAGAAATTTTTGCTTTGTGTCTCTCCCTTTTTCTAAATAACTTTAAAACTTGAAAGGGAAAAATTTCTCTCTAAATTAGAATAAATTTCACGAGTCAAATTCAGTTATATATGAATTGAATTTTTCCTTCGTATGGTGATCTCTCTCTCTCTCTCTCTCTCTCTCTCTCTCTCTCTCTCTCTGAATCAATCGATGAAATAAAATAGAAGCTTGAAGTGAACAATGTCTTCCAAAAATAAAATAATTGTCAAGTAAGAGAGAAATACACCATCAAATAGTTCCGCTCAAACTCGTTAGTTTCTTTGGTCGCCGCAACCTCACCATCCTTGTGAGCTAAGGATGCGGGGTTTGGGGGAGCTTATACGTCTATCTGCTGAGTCATCAGCAGCTATTGTCTGTCCCTCCTTGGTCCTAGCTTGGGTGAAGAGGGTGCTTGGGTGCTGATCATATGTATATGGTCAGTCTCTGGGGCATTATTCTATTCGATTGGGCAATGTCACTGTCCCTTGTCTCTGCCATTCATAAGCTGCCTTTAAACCTTTTAAAATGAAAATAGAATTTTCCCTTTGTATTTTCAACTCTCTCTCTCTCTCTCTCTCTCTCTCTCTCTCTCTCTCTCTCTCTCTGCAGAAATCATATGTCCTGGTGTAGGAATTGTTACTCAGATAAAAACAACTACTCTCTCTCTCTCTCTCTCTCTCTCTCTCTCTCTCTCTCTCTCTCTCTCTCTCTCTCTCTCCTTTAAGCAATAAAACAGAACGGTCGAAAGGCCAATACTGTTCCGCCATCTCTTCAATTACTCGAATATCAGATGAATGATTCAGCACGGGACTAGCAATAACAAAAAACTAATCATCTTGCTGAATCGAACAGGGTTTCCATTCAAACCATTTCTCCAACCAATTCTAAGTGGAGTTTACGAAAAACAAACACAGCGCCATTCAATTTAGTTTCAACCAATTCTAGTCCATGTTTGGACTGCCAGAATGCCATCATTCAGCAAATATTCAACACATTTCTACTGTTTTCACAAAATATTCAACACATTTCTACTGTTTTCACAAAATATTCACCACATTTCTACTGTTTTCACAAAATATTCAACACATTTTTACTGTTTCCACAAAATATTCAACACATTTCTACTGTTTTCACAAAATATTCAACACATTTCTACTGTTTTCACAAAATATTCAACACATTTCTACTGTTTTCACAAAATATTCAACACATTTCTACTGTTTTCACAAAATATTCAACACATTTCTACTGTTTTCACAAAATCTTAGTATATTTCTATTATTATTATTATTATTATTATTACTAACCAAGCTACAACCCTAATTGGAAAAGCAAGATACTATAAGCCCAAGGGCTCCAACAGGGAAAAATAGTCCAGTGAGGAAAGGAAATAAGGAAATAAATAAATGATGAAGAATTCAACAAATATTCAACACGTTTCTACTGTTTTCACAAAATCCTAGTATATTTCTATTATTATTATTATTATTATTATTATTATTATTAGCCAAGCTACAACCCTCGTTGGAAAAGCAAGATGCTATAAGCCCAAGGGCTCCAACAGGGAAAAATAGCTCAGTGAGGAAAGGAAATAAGGAAATACATAAATGATGAAGAATTTCTAATAATTTTGATGGAAAGCAATTTAGTTCAATCAATCTTCAGTCAGCTACTTACATATTAACGCCTCTTAATCAATTTTAAATAATTGTAAAATAATTATTTGGATCCTTTATACATAGAATAAAAGCTGAAAGATAACTGGATTTCGTCCATGAACGGATAACAAAATGCTGTGTAATATTACGTCTTTTATTCGAGGCTTCGCTTTTGTTTGTCCATGAATACCCCCATATTGTGCGCGTTCCTACCTGAACAAAAGAAAGGGAAATTATTCGTGAGGAAGTGTTCAGATTTTCTCCAAGTTTGAAAAGGAAGTGGTTTTAATTCGCTTTTCTAAGAGCGAAGTTTAGATTTATTGCGAGAATTTACTTTATTTAGAATCTTTAGATCTTTTGATCACCATCTCTGTTTATCTATCCATGTTTAAAGGTTTAAAGGCCGGCTATGAATGGTAGAGGCAATGCACAGTGACAATGTCCTAGCGGGACAATGCCCTGGAGACTGACCATATATGCATGTGATCAGCGCCCAAGCCCCCTCTCCAACCAAACTAGGACCAGGGCTGGCCAGGCCATGGCTGCTAATGATTCAGCCGGTAGACCTGAAGTCTCCTCTAACCCCACATCCTTTGCTCACAAGGATGGTGAGGTTGCAGACACTACAAGAAACTATCGAACTTGAGCAGCTCTCGAACCCAAGTCCGGCAGAACTCCAAGCAGGGACGTTTCCAATAGACCACCACAACCCTTACATATACACGTACTCATATAAGCTTTACTTGGCTAGAATCTACGAACGGGAAACGAATCAGCTTCTTTACTGATAAAATCATAAATGCTCATACCGAAACGGGTTGTTAGTACCTGGTAATTAATCAACTACGTTGATCCAGTCAGAGGTGAAGGGTGTATAAGGTTGGCCACCATAACCAAAGGAATATACTCTGTAGCCACGTCATGAAGGACATAAGAAGTATACTTGATTAAAACTTGTTCACATTTTTAGGGTAAGAGTACCTAAAGCTAGTCTTTTAGAGCTGACGCTAATTATCAGCAGCCGATATCCCTGAAGCTTTTATCTTGCTTTTGATTGGCCGATTCAACTGAGCAGCGCGAGCGTCCGCCAATCAATATTAATTTTGACGGCATCGACTGTGGATATTAACCGTCAGTTTGAAAAATGCAATAAGAAAGTATAGTTATTAAAAAAGTGATTATTTTATTTTCATTTTTACTTTTAAAATCATCTCAATCTCAAATCAATAAAACAATAAATGCAAGTACTTTCGTAACAAGCATCATGTGACCATTCCATCACCCAATTTGTAGCCATCTTACTGGCTGACAGGTAGCTACGAAGTGAAATCCTAAACTTGATTATATTCCTTGTTAATAAAGGTATCCCTTTCAGAATGGGGCTACCTTAACTTGGTGAGGGGTTTTGTGTATCACCATGATCAACAAAGCTTTACTAGTCATGGCCACCCATACAAGGTTGGTTTGCTATGAGCGATCAGACAAAAGTCTCCCTACATCACCAATCCGCAGTGGTCAGCGTGGTGATGAAAACGCCCAAACCCCAGATATGACCAAGGATATGTCTGAGGACTTTGTCCTGCAGTGAGCTAGAAATGGCCTCATATGTTGTTGCTGTTGTTAATAAAGCTACATGACCCCACAGTTCAGATGAATTTGTAGTAAATCCATCTACGTAAAAACTACAATCCATTATTGCAAACATATTTCGCCTCACACGACGTCTTTTCTCCCTCCAGTTGTTGTTGTGTCCTATCGATTTATTCTATTCCCAGGAATAGAAATAACCAGAAAAAACCATTCCCTATTCCCATCTGACATTCCTGGTATTGTAGATAATACTCCACTCCCCTTCTGTCGTATGGAATCCTCTTGTTTTCAAAGAGGAAGGAAAACAGACAAGCTAACGACATCCCCTTTATAACTCGATGCACTTCCACCCCAGGGTTGCCAGGTTTTCGAAATTAGAAAAGGCCAACTTATAATCAACAGAAGCTTTAAAAGGCCAGATATATAGTATTTAAGGCCAACCAATTATAATAAGACCAAACTTAGGGTTTTTGGCATGAAAAAAGACAAACTTGAGGTTTTTTAGCCTAAAAAAGGCCAAACTGGTAAACCTGTTCCACCCGTCTCCTCTTTTGACCTTCCAGAAGGGTTATGTCTGACGCTTCTTTTCTCTCTCTCTGCTCTGTTCAGTTCCTTCGAATATGGATTCAAGCTTAGATAGATTATTGGATTACCTCGTTGTTACTTCTCACCTTCCGTTATTAGAATCCATTACCTTATATGTTTGAAGCAAGGTCCTTCATTTTGGATTTTTTGCTTGGTTGTCGCAATGTTGATCATATTATTATTTTTATTATTATTATTATTATTATTATTATTATTATTATTATTATTATTATTATTATTAGTTTTAGAAATGCATATTTATAAGCTGACATCAGAATACCTAAATCTAAGAAAATGAACGACCATGATGGCCATATTTGTATGCTTCTTTAAGCTAGAGTCCCAATAAAGGTTAAAACAACAGTATGGTTTAATGTAGATAAACTACACAGTGTAATTAGGACTTTGTGGTGATTACATCTTGGACGTGTTGAAGTTTACTAAAGGGAAACGTCTCTGCTTGGGGATCAGCTGAACAGGAGATCAAGACCCTCTCAAACTCGATAGTTTCTTGTGGTGTCTGCAACCTCACCATCCTTGGGGAAGCTTATAGGTCTACTTGGTGAGTCACCAGCAGCCATTGCCTTGCTATCCTAGGTCCTCGCTTGGGTGGAGAAGGGTGTTGTCGCTGATCATATATATATATATATATATATATATATATATATATATATATATATATATATATATATATATGTATGTATGTATATATATATGTATATATATATATATATTTATATATATATACACACACACATATATATATATATATATATATATATATATATATATATATATATATATATATAAATGGTAAGTCTCTTCGGTATTGTCTTGCTAGGGCATTGTCACTGTCCCTTGTCTCTGCCATTCATGAGTTGCATTTAAAGCCTTTAAATCTTTGGGTTACTGGAGACTATTCTGATTAAGTTTAACATCCTTGTCAAAGAGACCATACATTTAAACACGCTACCATATAAGCAAACGCGACTGTGCATTCAATCATTTATTTATTTCCGCATTTCCTTTCCTCACTTAGCTATTTTTCCCTGTTGGAGCCCTTGGGCTTATAGCATCTTGCTTTTCCAACTAGGGTTGTAGTTTGACTTGTAATAATAATAATAATAACAACACATTTGTATTCAACAAAGATAGAGGATATTCTTCAATTTAGAAGTTCAAGTTTTAAGTAATATTCCTTTTTAGATCATACTCAAAACTATTGGATATATAAAATATGCAATGACTATTGTACCTCTTCCTTGAAAAATTAAGTTGATATTTACTCTTTTTATTTCATTCTACTTACGATTCCTCAAGTGATTTATGTTGCTGTGCTTTCTTATGTTTGACTGATAGTTAAAATCTAATTCTAATACTTGCAGACTACCTGTATTATCTAGGCGGAAAATTTATTTCATATATTAGACCTTAATGATATTTTTTTTATTGTTCAGAAGTAGATGAACATCAAAGTTTCTTTTTTAACTTGAATTTTATCGAGGTTATCGATAACTGTCGTCCCTGACTCGTTCCTTTTCTAGTCTTTCCTACACTTTTATAATTATTATTATTACTTGCTAAGCTACAACCCTAGTTTGAACAACAGGATGCCATAAGGTCAGGGGCTCCAACAGGGAAAATAGCTCAGTGAGGAAAGGAAAAGGAAAAATAGAATTTTTAAGAAGAGTAATCCTACTTCCTTCTTTTATATTATTATTATTACTTGCTAAGCTACAACCCTAGTTTAAAAAAGCAGGATGCTATAAGCCCAAGGGCTCTAACAGGGAAAATAGCCCAGTGAGGAAAGGAAACAAGGAAAAATAAAATATTTTCAGAACAGTAACATTAAAATAAATATTTCCTATATAAACTATAAAAACTTTAACGAATATAAGGATATTATTTGCTGTAAAATTGGCCGTTTCATTAATAGCAAACTTTATAAATAAACAAAAATGAAGCAGAGTGAGGTGAATGGAGAGAAAACCAAACGATGCTCTTCGTTTGCTATGAAAAGATCCCCCCCCCACCTTTTTTTTTTCTCACTTCCGAGGAGAGCTCAGAACGCCTTTCTCCCGAGAGAATTTTACAAGACCATAAAAGGCGATTTGTTTTATTTTCGCCTCCTTCTTCGTCATCATTGTCTTCACCTTCTTCTTCTTTTTCCTCTTCTGCTTCTTCTTCTTCTTCTTCTTCTTGCTTTTCATGACGGAATTCTTTTTCATCTTCTTGCTTTTCATGTCGATTTTCTTCCTCTTCTTCTTGCTTTTCAAGACGAAATTCTTTTTCTTCTTCTTCTTTTTATTCTTCTTCTTCTTCTTCTTCTTCTTGCTTTTCAAGACGAAATTCTTCTTCTTCTTCTTCTTCTTCTTCTTCTTGCTTTTCAAGACGAAATTCATCTTCTTCTTCTTCTTCTTATTGCTTTTCAAGACGAAATTCTTCTTCTTCTTCTTCTTCTTCTTCTTCTTTTTGCTTTTCAAGACGAAATAATTCTTTTTCTTCTTCTTCTTCTTCTTCTTCTTCTTCTTTCTTGCTATTCATGACGAAATATTGAACCATCGTCCGCCGTATCCTTTTCTTCCGAAAGAATAATGTTTTTGTTTTTCCCAGTTGCCTAACATCAGTCTGGTGAAAACACCATTCGAAGTCAGAAGGTGTGTTTTCTCAAAATGTAGGTTACCAAATACGTTCATTGTTTTCATGACAGCGAGCGAATCCTCATGCTATTAATTGGAAGACACAGGCCTACGTGGCCAAGGACTATGAAGCGCGAAGTAGGAGATGATGAATGGAGAAGTATTGATTTAAAAGCTCAAGACAGAGATGACTAGCGAAATCTAACCGAGGCTCTTTGCGTCAATGGGCGTAGGAGGAGATGATGATGATGATGATGATGATGATTTTATTATCCAAAAATTGAAGAGGAAATTCAAAGACTGTTATCGATTATTTGATTAATTTATTAAGCATAGAATTTTATCAATTCAATTGACATCGTTCAGTGATTTCATGTAATCACTGATCCATATTTTTAGGGATTACATTTAGTCATTAACGGTCACATTGATTACACGTATTCACTGAAAAGTTCAGTGATTTCATGAAATCACTGATTACATCTTTTCACTGTAACATACATACATATATATTTTTATATATATATATATATATATATATATATATATATATATATATATATATATATATATATATGTATATATATATATATATACATTATATATATATATTATATATATGTATATATATTATATATACATGTATATATATGTATATATACTATATATATATTATATATATGTATATATATACACTCGTGTATATATATATATATATATACATATATATGTATACATATGTGTGTTTCTCCGGTCGCACTCATCGTCCTTTGGGTAGGGGGAGTTGGAGTAGTCATACCCTGGTGAAAGGGGGTTGCGTGTGCGAGTGTATGCATACATATCTAAATATTTAACCATGATTTTTGACGGGTCGCATACACTAGTGTAAAAAAAATACTTCAGTAAGAAAGAAAGAAAAGAATCAGCCTAAGAAAGAGTAATATAAAGATTTATAGTTTCCTGTAATATACTTTTCATCCGCTCCATTAAGGCTTTTCTGACTTAGCTGTCCTACTTCTTCAACTTCTTCATATCTAATTAACCTAAAATGTGACCGAATATTATTATTATTATTATTATTATTATTATTATTACTAGCCAAGCTACAACCCTAGTTGGAAAAGCAAGATGCTTTAAGCCCAAGGGCTCCACTAGGGAAAAATAGCTCAGTGAGGAAAGGAAATAAGGAAATAAATAAAGCTTACATGCCTCCTTAAAGTAATTTATGATAACAGACGGATAACTAATTCTCTTTAGTTTTTTTTTTTTTTTTTTCATATATCATTTGGACATTATTTTCTTAGGATGCTTTCTTGTAGGTTAATGGCCATTTTGGTTTGTACGATGTAAACGTCTATATACTTTGATCATTAATATTTATGATGATAATAATAAAGATTATAGCAACGACAACAACAACAACAACAATACTACTACTACTACTACTACTACTACTGATAATAATAATAATAATAATAATAATAATAATAATAATAATAATAATAATAAGCACCATAGAGTTAATAGCAAAAAAAAAAAAAAAAAAAAAAACTATCAAGATAAACCCTTACAATGTGTTGATATTTAGGACGCCAAAATAAAAGAAGAAAAATGACCGAAGAACAAATTAACCTTAACAACTGAATAATGAATTAACCTTCCATTATCAGAGGCATTATAACAATAACGTATTTTAGATGAGGAAAAAAAGAGTGAAAGACGAGTGAAGGCAGTAAGCTAAGTAAATCACACTTTATATTACTCTTATTAATACTTAATTTTCCAAACAATAACTATATCATCATCATCATCATCATCATCTCTTAGCCCTATTGACGCAAATGGCCATGATTAGATTTCGCCAGTTGTCTCTGTCTTGAGCCTTTAAATAAATGCTTCTCCGTTCATCATCTCCTACTTCACGCTTCGTAGTCCTCAGCCATATAGACCTGGGTCTTCCATCTCTTCTAGTGCGTTGTGGAGCCCAGTTGAAAGTTTGGAGAACTAATCTCTCTTAGGGAATGCGAAGAGCATGCCCAAACCATCTCCACTCGAGTAATCTCTATCATAACTTACAATCTAATAATTTGTCTTATTTATTTATCGTAATTTAGTTACTGTTCCTAAAAGATTTTATTTTAATTTTCCATTACTCCTTGTGTAGTTTATTTATTTCCTTATTTCCTTTCCTCACTGGGCTATTTTTCCCTGTTGGAGCCCTTGGGCATAATTATACCATCCTGCTTTTCCAACTAGGATTGTAGCTTATTTAATAATAATAATAATAATAATAATAATAATAATAATAATAATGGTAATGATGATAATGGTAATAATAATAATGATAAATGATAATGACAATAATAATATTAAAAATCATAATAATAATAATAATAATAATAATAATAATAATAATAATAATAATAATAATAATAATAATAATACTCTATCTTATCTGCAGGTGAAGTGTCCCACCTGCACGCGTGTGACGGAAGCGAAGTCGGCGGACAAGCTTCCTGATAACACCCAGCTCTGCACGATCCTTCTCAACATGTCCTCTCTGAATCTGCACGAGGCTGGAGTCACGCCCAACCGGGACAACTGCCCCGCCCACTCGGCTAGGATCAACTTCTGGTGCGACTCCTGCAGGATGCCCCTCTGCCGCGACTGCACCGTCTTGGCCCATAGGGAGACGCAAGGACATAAGGTAGGACGTTGCTCTCTGTAGTGTTGAGGTGCCCTTCAGCGAATATTTTAAGGATTATTTTTTTTTTTTTTTTTTTTTTTTTTAAACAGGATCCTTACATCAATGTGTCATGTTTTTTTACGATAACTCCAGTTTTAGAGGAGTTTATGAGGAAAAGGAATTTCCCATTAATGTAAGGTACAGTTGGCTTCATAGGAAGTCGCTCTTTGTACAGCGGATTTTTTTTTTCTTTTTTTTTCCGAAAACAGGATCCTTAAATCAAAGTGTCATGATTTTTTACGATAAATCCGGTTTTAGAGGATTTTGTGAGGGAAAAGGAAATTCCCATTAATGTAAGGTACAGTTGGCTTCATAAATTCCGGTACACCTCACGGGAAGCTAAGGAGACTTCTGATCACCATACAATGTTGCAGTTAATACTGTGTTTAGCAAAAGAGAATCTGTTCGTAACGCTGCATGTAAAACAAAGTGATTGAGCTAGTAAACGCAAGATCAAAAGTATGTATATTAATTTTACGAAGTGATGTTAAACAAATACCCATATTTTTCTATACAGCTTTCCGTGAAGTGTATTGGAATTAATGAAGCCAACTGTACAGATTCCCTTTTACGGAATTTTGATTCTACGTAGTTGTTAGAAATGTATGAAGAATTTCGCTCTTCGTCTGTGAATGGAAATAGCTGTTTTTCGAAGTCATTTTAAAAGAGCCTTTCATTATATTGTTATGATTTGTTAAGAAAAGGGAATTCTCTTTATAAAATAAGAGTTCCCTTTTTTTATTAGGATGATTGTGTTCCAAGATCATTGAATACAAGATTGGTGTAATCTTAAATAATGAGAGTTTCTGGATAATTGAATAAAGATCCATTTCTGCTGGAAATGTCAGTCACAATACCATGCCGAAGGCAATAATTTTAGGACATTTTTTTCAAAAATTCATGACTTCAAAGGCAATTTCTTTCAAGGGAGTCTTTTTCCAAAGTATGATACGTACAACCATGAATTTCTGTATATCATTTTTTTCTAGTGGGATTTGCAAGCCTATAAAGCAGAGGATATTTTTCAAGGATGTTATAAGATATAGATTTATCTGCCTTCACAGTCCCTCATCGAGTTTCCATATCTCAGAAGAATGAATCGGGGTTTAATCGAAAAATTCTTTCATTTTGAAATGCTTTAAGTTATATGGTAATTTAATGGATATTCATACTTGTCAGGAGCATAGTATATGTCTACAAGTAACCAAGTGACGATTTACATAAACATAATCAAGACACACAACCTTGAGATAAGGACTCTCTTGGTCAGGGTTGTTACCAATATGGATTATAGAATAGAAATTCTCTTTGTCAAAAGTGTAAACCAGTGATGATCTGCAATGAACTTAAAAGATTGTATAATTTTATTTTGTTTGTATAGGACATAGGAAAAAGTTCATTGATACATTTAAACGAAAACTCTCCTAATGTCTGTTTTTCCTTTTAATTCCACATATTAGTCCATTTTCAAAAGATTAATGAGTTCTTTATATTAATGAGTTCTTTATAACAACTTATACCTTGTCAGATGTTTATTGATACAGACTACAGAAGTAGCTTTGTATATTTTGAGCTATCTTTTGTCTGTTCATTGATACAGGCAACAGAAGTACATGTTATAATTTGAGCTATCTTTTGTCTGTTTATTGATACAGGAAACAGAAGTACATGTTATAATTTGAGCTATCTTTTGTCTGTTCATTGAGACAGACCATAGAAATAGCTTTGTATATTTTGAGCTGTCTTTTGTCTATTCATTGATACAGACTACAGAAGTAACTATATTTTGAGCTGTAACTTTGTATAGTTTAAGCTATATTTTGTCTGTTCATTGATACAGATAACAGAAGTAGCATGTTATAATTTGAGCTATCTTTCGTCGGTTCATTGATACAGGTAACAGAAGTAACATGTTATAATTTGAGCTATCTTTTGTCGGTTCATTGATACAGGTAACAGAAGTAACATGTTATAATTTGAGCTATCTTTTGTCGGTTCATTGATACAGGCAACAGAAGTAACATGTTATAATTTGAGCTATCTTTTGTCGGTTCATTGATACAGGTAACAGAAGTAACATGTTATAATTTGAGCTATCTTTTGTCGGTTCATTGATACAGGCAACAGAAGTAACATGTTATAATTTGAGCTATCTTTTGTCTGTTCATTGATACAGGTAACAGAAGTAGCATGTTATAATTTGAGCTATCTTTCGTCGGTTCATTGATACAGGCAACAGAAGTAACATGTTATAATTTGAGCTATCTTTTGTCGGTTCATTGATACAGGCAACAGAAGTAACATGTTATAATTTGAGCTATCTTTTGTCGGTTCATTGATACAGGTAACAGAAGTAACATGTTATAATTTGAGCTATCTTTTGTCGGTTCATTGATACAGGCAACAGAAGTAACATGTTATAATTTGAGCTATCTTTTGTCTGTTCATTGATACAGGTAACAGAAGTAGCATGTTATAATTTGAGCTATCTTTCGTCGGTTCATTGATACAGGCAACAGAAGTAACATGTTATAATTTGAGCTATCTTTTGTCGGTTCATTGATACAGGCAACAGAAGTAACATGTTATAATTTGAGCTATCTTTTGTCGGTTCATTGATACAGGTAACAGAAGTAACATGTTATAATTTGAGCTATCTTTTGTCGGTTCATTGATACAGGCAACAGAAGTAACATGTTATAATTTGAGCTATCTTTTGTCTGTTCATTGATACAGGTAACAGAAGTAACATGTTATAATTTGAGCTATCTTTTGTCGGTTCATTGATACAGACTACAGAAGTAGCTTGTATATTTTGTGCTGTCTTTTGTCTGTTCATTGATACAGAATACAGAAGTAACTTTGTATATTTTGACCTATCTTTTGTCTGTTCATTGATACAGACTATAGAAGTAGCTTTGTATATTTTAAGCTATCTTTTGTCTGTTCATTGATACAGATCACAGAAATAACTTTGTATATTTTGAGCTATCTTTTGTCTGTTCATTGATACAGACTACAAAAGTAGTTTTGTAAATTTTGAGCTATATTTAGTCTGTTTATGAATGCAGGTAATATAAATAACATGGTATAATTTGAGCTATTTTCTGTCTGCAACCCTTGTCTCCCAGGTGCGAGACCACGACCAAGCCGTGGCTGTCTTGCGAGCAGAGGTGAGGTCCTCTGTGAACGAAGCGCGCAGTCTCCTCCAGGAGACCAGGAGGCTAAGACATGACCAGAGGAAGTACCTCCTCAGGCAGCTGGATGCCGCCAGAGCCTACGAGAAGCAGTTGAAGGCTGACCTGAAGAGCCTCGACAGCGACAAGAAGGACGAGGTAGGGAAAGTTACAGTTTAGACCACGTCAAATACCCTTATCTCATAGTCTCTAGTTTTTTTTTTTTTTTTTTTTTTTTTATAAACAGGTTAAAAAAAAAAAGGTAAACAATGAGTGGACTTTAAACAGGCATCAACATAAAGTTACTCTGATCTATATTACTGCCAGTTGTTTTCTGTATTAATGGAAAAAATATATGATTTTTTATTTTATTGGTATAAAGGCTTTGATCTTGTTTTGAGTCTGGCTTCAAACGACTCAGAAATTGGTTTTTCATTGTCCTTGAAATACTGCGATCCAATTTATCTATATTTAAAACCACTTTTTTTTTTATATAAAATATGGTTGCGAACACTTTACCCCCTATATATATATATATATATATATATATATATATATATATATATATATATATATATGCATATATATTTATTTATATATATACATATATATATGTATGTATATATATACTGTATGTATATATATACTGTATATATATATATATATATATATATATATATATATACATATATATATATATATATATATATATATATATATATATATATATATATATATATATGTATATATATATGTTTAGATTACTAATAAAAGACGTTCTTTTTATCATCAAAATCCATTTCCAACTTTGTCTTATAAAAAATAATTGAAATTATCGCAACAGAATTTCATTTCATAAATGTCACCCTTCTTACTGCCAAAAATCCTTTTTGATCAATTTCCCCTACGATGCATCATAAAGAAAAACTTGATTCCTCTGAACGCCCCCAATCAGAAAAGCCCATCATATGAAGTAGAAATCATATCGGACAACTCCCTCAAGTATAGTTAGCATTATTACCATCCATTTACCATTATCAGTGTTTTTATCACTGTCATTTGCCATATTGAAGATCCAACACATCATTCCTTTAAATGTCATTCTCATTAGCTCAGTGACTACTGTCCTCTTGGTAATGGTAGAAGAGACTCCTTAACTATGGTAAGAAGCCCTTCTAGGAGAAGGACACTTCAAAATCAAATTATTGTTCTCTAGTTTTGGGTAGTGCCTTAGCCTCTGTACCATGGTCTTCCACTGTCTTGTTTAGAGTTCTCTTGCTTGAGGGTACACTCCGGCATACTATTCTACCTTATTTTTCTTTCTCTTGTTTTGTTAAAGTTTTTATAGTTTATATAGGAAATGTTTATTTTGATATTGGTCCTGTTCTTCAAATATTTTATATTTCCTTGTTTCCTTTCCTCACTGGGCTAATTTCCTTGTTGGGGCCCCTGGGCTAATAGCATCCTGCTTTTCCGGTTGTAGCTTAGCAAGTAGTAGTAATAATAATAATAATAATAATAATAATAATAATAATAATAATAATAATAATAATAATAATTCACTTTCATCATCAGCCTTTATATCTTCCTCTCCCTGAGCAGGCTCGCGGCTTGGACCGCATCGAGAACGAATGCGAACAGGAGACATCTCTGGTGGGACTGCACGAGAGCACCCAAAGGGCTGGCTCTATCGTGGCTAGGTTGGCCCAGGACTTGACCACAGCTAAAGCCGTCCTCGCCGATTCCTTCTTGACCCTGGGAAAGCTCAACAGGTCACAGGATGACCTCGACGCCATTGATATCAAATCGGCAGCTAGCGGGTAAGTTAGGCTTCTTCGAAAGAGAGAGTTTTCTCGGCCGCAGTCTTGACTTCATTTTTTAAGCATCTCTCATTTTTTACTTATAGTTTTATTATCGTTATT
This sequence comes from Palaemon carinicauda, assembly GCF_036898095.1. NCBI lineage: Eukaryota > Metazoa > Arthropoda > Malacostraca > Decapoda > Palaemonidae > Palaemon > Palaemon carinicauda. The sequence goes on from NC_090763.1 coordinate 54,895,122, forward strand.
TTCAGTAGTAAAACTTCATTTACGATTCCAGGATTTAGTTTTCCCCTCACAGTATTATTGATGTTGTTTTAGACGACGTAATGGAATGATGTGTCAAAATACTAAATGGGGTTATGCTAGTTTTAATCTCTCTCTCTCTCTCTCTCTCTCTCTCTCTCTCTCTCTCTCTCTCTCTCTCTCTCTCTCTGTAAATTTAATCAGTAAGTGAATGAAAAGGTTTTAGTTTTTTAAAATACCAGAGACGGGATATATATATATATATATATATATATATATATATATATATATATATATGTACGTATCTAGTATGTATGTATATACTGCATATGGATAGAAAAGTATTATATAGGTATATATGTAGATATATGTTGAGAGTTAATGTGGGTAAGAGTAAGGTTATGAGATGTACGAGAAGGGAAGGTGGTGCAAGGTTGAATGTCATGTTGAATGGAGAGTTACTTGAGGAGGTGGATCAGTTTAAGTACTTGGGGTCTGTTGTTGCAGCAAATGGTGGAGTGGAAGCAGATGTACGTCAGAGAGTGAATGAAGGTTGCAAAGTGTTGGGGGCAGTTAAGGGAGTAGTAAAAAATAGAGGATTGGGCATGAATGTAAAGAGAGTTCTATATGAGAAAGTGATTGTACCAACTGTGATGTATGGATCGGAGTTGTGGGGAATGAAAGTGATGGAGAGACAGAAATTGAATGTGTTTGAGATGAAGTGTCTGAGGAGTATGGCTGGTGTATCTCGAGTAGATAGGGTTAGGAACGAAGTGGTGAGGGTGAGAACGGGTGTAAGAAATGAGTTAGCGGCTAGAGTGGATATGAATGTGTTGAGGTGGTTTGGCCATGTTGAGAGAATGGAAAATAGCTGTCTGCTAAAGAAGGTGATGAATGCAAGAGTTGATGGGAGAAGTACAAGAGGAAGGCCAAGGTTTGGGTGGATGGATGGTGTGAAGAAAGCTCTGGGTGATAGGAGGATAGATGTGAGAGAGGCAAGAGAGCGTGCTAGAAATAGGAATGAATGGCGAGCGATTGTGACGCAGTTCCGGTAGGCCCTGCTGCTTCCTCCGGTGCCTTAGATGACCGCGGAGGTAGCAGCAGTAGGGGACTCAGCAGTATGAAGCTTCATCTGTGGTGGAAATGTGGGAGGTTGGGCTGTGGCACCCTAGCAGTACCAGCTGAACTCGGCTGAGTCCCTGGTTAGGCTGGAGGAACGTAGAGAGTAGAGGTCCCCTTTTTGTTTTGTTTCTTGTTGTTGTCGGCTACCCCCCAAAATTGGGGGAAGTGCCTTTGGTATATGTATGTATGTATGTATGTAGATAAGAGCGTATGGATGTGTGCGTGTAGATATCCCTATTGCCTACGTAAATGGCTGCCCCCAACCAACTGAAAGGATGTCCACATTTGCACCTTTTCACGAGGAATTTGATGAAGTGCAATAGTCTGAAAGGTTGTCGTTTTCAAAGCCAATGTTTAATTGATATTTTTTTTTTTTTTTTTTGAGGAATTAGGGACGCAAATGTATTTAGAATTTATTTTTCATTATGAAGAAATATGTTTATACTACTGTATAAAGACAGATCCGTTAAAACTGGGAAATTTCTCCTGCTTTTACGAAGCAATTTTATTTTTACTCAGTAGTAATAGTGTCAGATCTATGATGTTAATATTTCGAACTATTTATAGCTTCTTTTCAGTATAGGCAAAGCCGGGCGGAATAATATGAATATATTAGTGTATGTGACAGCTATTGTCATTAACACACGCAACCTTCATATTTTCAAACGTTGACCAACAAATAGTTTTTAAATTCGAATTTATTCTATCGAGGGAACAAAGTACTAAGGAAAATTCTTTTTTATGGTGAGTGCTTTTCGCAGAGCCAGTTTGGAATTAAATCCTGCCAACAAAACAGTTAATTCTGATAGGCCTTCAAAGTTATAAATGCCATATAATGTAAATTTATCAGAAGAAAAAACAAAAATATATATCATTAAAGGTTTTCACTTCTACTTACAGCCGTAATAGTCTTAAAATGCGGGAGAAAATAAGTAATTCTCTGATCTGCTTCTATTTTCATTAACCGACTACAAAAAGGCGTATCTATTATCCTTCCTTCGCTAACACCATTAATAGCATAAACAGGAAAGATGTTGAAGATCAATGCATCAGTTTTATATTAATTTGAATTATTTATTTATTCTTTGTTGATAAAAATGATTACTTAATTTAAAGGGATTGTTGCTTGGAATCAAATCCTAAACTCTTATATTATTTTATATATTATATTTAGCTGAACTTATATTTTTTATTTTATATTAATATTTTAGGTTATATTTTTATATTTATATTATGCCCTCTATTTTTGGACTCAATAACTAATATAGAAAATTATTTATAATTTGTTCTACAGATAGAAAAAGAATTTGCAGCATATGAAACATTTGACTTATCTTGAGGAAGGAAAAATGAAATGAAAGAATATATAGTTCAATAATCAGTGAGTCAGACAAACACACACACACATACACACACATATATACACACACACACACACACACACATATATATATATATATATATATATATATATATATATATATATATATGTATGTATATATATATATATATATATATATATATAAATATATATATATGCACACATACACAGTGTGTGTACTGTATATTGTATACACTATACACACACACACATATATATATATATATATATAAATATATATATATATATATATTACTTTTAAAAAGTTCCCCATTTCTATCAAAGGGATATTTTCAAAGAGACATTATGGATACCCACAGTGAACAATTACATCTTAAGCCAGTCATGACTGAGAGGAACATTATATTGCTTATTTTCTAATAAATACTCAGTGACATTAAGATACCATCTGTATACGGATAGATGAGAGATAGATGTAAGGTGAGGCTCATTTGAAGATAGACTGGGCTTCGGACAAACAGACAAATTGACAGATAGATTCCATAAATTTAACTTCAAAATATGAATCCTGGAACTAGTCTTACTTTGAAATTCTGGGGAACAGTTGATATATTGATTGATAGGTAGATATTTAGATGAATGTATAGTATATACTGTATATATATATATATATATATATATATATATATATATATATATATATATATACATAGGCTATATGTATATATATGTATAACTGTAGATATATATATATATATATATATATATATATATATATATATATATGTGTGTGTGTGTGTGTGTGTGTATACATATATATGTATATAATCATATATGCAGAGAGAGAGAGAGAGAGAGAGAGAGAGAGAGAGAGAGAGAGAGAGAGAGAGAGAGAGAGAGAGAAACAAATTCAACACCTATCCTCGATAAATAATAGTCTTATCACCATTCCTTTACGTAGAAATCCAGGAATCACATAGAAATATAGTAAACAGAAAGATAACAAAAGAGAATAAACTATGCTAAGAAAGGGGAATGCAAACAATATTAATAATGGTAGTAAAACGTTGGCTAACCAATGCAGAAGCTCGGCACAGTCAACGCCATCCAAAGTGGGCAGCAATGCATCTTGTGACGTCAATAGCGATTGCAGAAACACGCCCGAGAGCAGCCGGTAGGTGGCACCACCTCTTGACGGAGCGTTTTTCACTGGCCCAGTAACCTCTTGTACCTAAAAAGACACCTTCTTGTAGATTTTGTCTCACCTCTTTTCCTCAAGGGATTGAAACATGTTTATCAGCGTGTCTTAAAGTAATGTCGAGTTTGTTCAACAGATTGGTAAGCCCTGGTATGCCATTTACAGTAGAATGGATATTTGATCCGTCTTTACTTTGTCAGTTCCTGTATTGTACGTAGTTGATACCAGATGGAAATGAGTCTCTTCAATGTTGCTTGCAATCCGCTCTTCCCAAACGTTGTCAGTTTCAACCACCACTTTCTTGATTGCAAGGTAGATCTCCTCTAATCAATTTCGCTTCTGTTTTCAGAGTAAAACACTACAAAATTGCTGTAGATTTATATCAAATATTTATAGTAGATATTGTGATGCCATTTATCATACTGAAAACACTCGTATGGCTTGTCTTCCCATGGCACTTGACTATAATATATTGAAGCTTTTAAATTAGTAGTAATTATCTCACATATTGCAAGGAAGTACATTGAACATTGTTGGGAAATTTGAATGAAAGACTTAATGGTACACCAAATTAATATTAATGTTATTGATTTTAAGATATTAAGTGTAGCATAATTATTAAGATCATTGTGATTAGAATAGTAATACAAAGTATGACAAATTCAAGGCGTATATTTTTTTCGTTTTAACGCTTATAGTGAAGAGTAATACATATTTTTAATAAGAAATTTGAAACACTGTATTTAATTTAAGACCTGCATAATATGCTTTCTGTTTTGCTGTTATCCCAAGAGGGTTTTAAAGCATATTTTTAATATTGAGAAAAAATATTGAATTACTTTGATCCTCGCTTTCTTTGTTAAGACAATCTTCTGAAGAAAAAAAAAATTTTTGCAGCCTCACAGATTGATTGAAAAGTGTTATAGTTTCACGAAAAGAAGTTGAATTCTGAAGTTGATTAATGATTTCTTAACTTCCACTTCAAGAAGTTGAGATCCAAAGTTACTTGAGGATCTTAGAGAAGCCAAAGATTGTGTATTAGCTGACGTTGATTGAAAAATTGTATCTCTTACTACGATATTTATTAAATTTGAATAGGTGATTGGTGCTATGTCACTGTCATACAAGCTTCCTGGACCAGGGTTCGATTTCCCGGCCGGCCAGAAGCTATTGTCTTTGAGTGGTTCCCCCGTTGGGTCTCTGATCCCAAAGTGTAAAAGGGAGAATCCAGCCATTATTGTATTAAAATATATGACTTATTTGAATATGAGAAACGTCTAAATGTGCAAAATTTATCATATAGCTGTATATCATTTCTGGATACCTAGTGTCGTTTAAGAAAAACGTGGAAAAAAGGAAAAAAAATGTCGGATTTACATTACCTGTGCGTTAACTAACCCCAACTCTATATGGTGGAGTTTTCGAAGAAATTATTGCAAAACGTAGAATTTCGGATTTTTAGTAATGATACCATAACAAACGTCGTCGCTATCCCCCGAAGAAGTATGGAATTCATAAATAAATACATTTTGAATAATTCTTTTAGATTTTTGTACAGTACAAGTGAATATGTTCTTCACTTACGCAGTTAGTTAAAAAGCGCGTAGAAATAAGGCCCTATAATTTGATCAGGTGTTTGACTTTGACATTGTATGAATACGTCCAATGAATGCAATGAATTTAAATAGATTACTAATAACAATGAAATGCCTTCTTTGCCAGAAGTTAAAAATATATATTTGTTGACACCTGGTAATATACAGCTATTGTAAATAAGCTTCATTATATATCAAACGTATGAATTTGAATAAAGCAACTCGTCAAGAACATTTCTGATAATAATAAAATTACCTCCTTTCCCAGACAATTTTTTTCAAAGTATGAATTTGCGCTTCTCAGCACCCAACACAGCCTAGCATTCAGACACGTGACTTGAGTGCAACGCATTGCATAAAACTTGATCAATCAATCACGCCAGAGAGAACGTGAACACACGTAAACACATTTGCTAGTTAGAATACACTAATCATAACATTCTCTAAAGAATCTCTTTCTCCTCCTCAACACACGTAAACACATTTGCTAGTTAGAATACACTAATCATAACATTCTCTAAAGAATCTCTTTCTCCTCCTCAACACACGTAAACACATTTGCTAGTTAGAATACACTAATCATAACATTCTCTAAAGAATCTCTTTCTCCTCCCCTTCTTCTTCCTTCCAGATCGCCAGGAAGCCCAGCCCGGGGTTGTGTCGACCGCAGGAGTCAGAGTTTAGCTGGGCACTACAGCAGCCGGAGGCTCGCCCACAACGGCCGCCCCAGCAAGGTGGCCATGCTTAGGCCCGCCCTTAGTCTAGAGGCTCCCATGCCCACGATCCAGCCCCTGCCGAGGATATTCTTGGATCTGGCCATTGAAGGCATTAAGGTAAAGGAGGTGACGTTTTTCAGGTATTGTTTGTTCGGTTGAGAAGTGTGTGACAATGTCAGCAATGGAGAAAATGGGAATAATTGGAGTTAGCTTGAAAGGAAATCTATTGGAAGATATTTTCAAAAGGTGCGTACTTGAATGTGTAGCCCCCTGAAGGCCAAGTTCGTACTGAGAAAGGAATAAGAATACAATAGTGTATAAAAAGACACAATTCTTAGATGGATTTTATTTTTTTTAATGAATGAAAAGCAAGAGTATTTTCGGAATTTTCTCACCACCAGTAAAATCCCTTTTTTATATTTGACACCTTTTTATAAAAAAAAATTATTGCTTAAAATGTTCAATGACTTCATTTACGACACAATGAATAAAAACAGAAATATATATGTGTAACTTGACTCGTATTGCACATTTCGTCATCATGTAAACCAACGTTTTTATTTAACCAAATTAATGTGTTAGAAGGCCCGCTAAAAGGAGATTTATGATCTGAGTCAATTTAATTTACATTTCATTGCTGCCAGAGCAACTCAGGTGGTGTACTTAGGGCCTAATTAAAGAACTTTTGCATCTACTTTTTAACCTTTATTTCATCATCTCCTCTTACGCCTATTAACGCAAAGGGTCCCGGTTAGATTTCGCCAGTCGTCTCTTATCTTGAGTTTTTAATTCAATACTCTGTTTATCATCTCCTACTTCATGCTTCATAGTTCTCAGCTATGTAGGCTTGGGTCTTCAAAATCTTTTAGTTCCTTGTGGAGCGCAGCTTAACGTTTGGTGAACAAATCCCTGTTGGGGAGTACGAAGAGCATGCCCAAACCATCTCCATTTACCCCTCATCATGATTTCATTCACATATGGCACTCAAGTAATCTCTCTTATAGCTTCGTTTCTAATCCCGTCCTGCCATTTAACTCCCAATACCCTTCTGAGGACTTTGTTTTCAAGTCTACTAAATCTATTGGATATTATTTAATTTTCATACCTTTATTTATTGATATGTAATCTCTTATCCCATCGATATGTGCACCAATGACATCTATTTTTTTCTTTCAGCAAACGGCTCGCATCGTGATCGAACTTCGACCTGACATGGCCCCGAAACTGTGTGATAACTTCACGGCCCTTTGCACCGGGACGCGCGGCTTCGGATACCGCGGATCTCAGATATTCCGCTGCCTCCCCGGATGGTGGGTGCAGGGGGGAGACTTCCAGTCCAACGATGGAGAGGGAGGAAGGGCCGCCATTGGCGATAGCGAACTCATTTCGGCCGAGACAACAGGTTGGTTCATTTATCTTTTATTTCTTTTTGAATGGTAGTGAGAGGAATTGGAGCTCAATACGGAAATACGTGTGCAGTATGAAGGCTCGCTTCACATTAGCGGTTTTTACCCCTAAGGGAATAAGCCGCACGTTTGAGTGTTAAGGACTTATAGAGTATTCCAAATTGGCTGGCGCCTCACGCAGCTAATAAGTCACTGCCGCGCAGGAATTTTTCCGCACGGAAATTTTACCACACGGGAATTTCGCCGCACGGGAATCTTGATGCGCGAGCAGCGTATGAAGGGCCTCATTGAACTTCATTGATTTCTAAGCTACGCAGTATCAAACTGCTCGTGTGAAGTGACTTTAATGTCTACCTCTCCGTGGAATTGAACCTGGAATTCCGCGTAAAGACCGATGGCTCAGTTATTAGCGACTTGGTCTTCCCCTCGAGAGTCATAAGTTCAATCCCGATGTGAGATAGACATTTATAATAATAAAAATTGTAGATAGAATCCCAATCGCTATTTTATTTATCTTGTGATACAGATTTAGAATATTAGAATGAGTTTTGGAGGTCTTTTATTAGGTTATTCGCAAACATTATTGTGTCTATTTCTAAAATAAGTATTTCAGTATTAATTTCACGAAAGCGACATTCACATGGAGGGTATTGCCTTCATTGCACTTCCTGCGAGGCACTGTAAGAATTTTAAAAGGTCTTTGTAGTCTCTCTCTGGTTCCTAGCTTCACTCACTTTTTAACACTTACTGTATCTTCGTTCCGGCTTCCTTTCTTCCATCCTACTGTCTAATATCTTCTAAGTTTTTCTCGAAAAAAACAATATGGAGACCCCCTTATTATACCTTGTCATTGAATGGCATTCCTAGTCCCAGCACCGAGTAAGTGGTCCAAATTCCCCATATAAAATCAATTCAAGATCAACTTTTTTTTTTTTTTTTTTTTTTTTTTTTTTTTTTTTTTTACATATAATTCAAACGACGATGAAATGCACAACCACTCTTTGATAAATACAAATCCCATGAATATCTTATTAATGAATGTCCTATTAATCCCACTGTATAGCAGGGTCGGCCGCACGAGTCAATTTTTTGTATCTATTTCTGTTCCTTGCACCTTATTCCCGCAGTCCCACCCCACCCATATCCCTCCTCACCACATCTATCCATCCCATCCGCTGACGTCCCACACTCCTCCTCCCCATCACTGGGGTCTCCTGGTTGGTTCCACCTTCTCTCTTCTCATTACATGGCCATAGCATCTCAGACGAGCTTCCCTAGCTTTTACATTACACATACCACACATTCTTCTTATAGCTTTACTCTTCCTCCTCTCATCTCATCATCCTCATATCGATTCTTTCTAAAAGTCCCTCCTCTTTCCTCTTAGCTGCCCATGTTTTTGTCCCATAAAATAGTATGGGCGTGATAACTGTCTTATAAATCTTAATTTTGAGCCTTAATGGCATTGTCTTGTCTAGAACAGTGCCAATTACTTCTTTTCATTTTCGCCATGCTTCTCTCACTCTCAGCCTCATCGTTTTCTTAGTAATTCCCGCTTGCATTATTATTGATCTCAAGAAGTAAAAGCTCATCGTTCTGTTTTAGTACTGTACCACCTTCTACTTGAATGTTTACTTCTTAATGTCCTTCTCTACTACTAATCATTAGCTCTCTTTCCTATGTTCTCCTTCATGGACTTACAAAGTATTCCAAATTGTCTGGCGCTGCACGCAGCCAGTATGTCACTGCCGCACGGGAATTTTGTCGCACGGGAATTTTACTGCACGAGAATTTCGCCGCACGGGAATTCGAGGGCTCCTTTCCCTGCTAAAAAAACCTTCCTTGCAGTTATTCTTCTGTGTTTTCTATAATAACTGTATCATCCACAAACATCTGTTCCCATAATTTTTCGCTGCTCCTTCATTCAGATGTCAAAGTGTCCACAATGACGAAGAACAAAAATGGACTCGGAGCTAATTCTCGGTGGAGGACAACCTCTACATGGAATGCCTCTGTCCTGATATTTTGTATTAACAGTGGTTGTTACCCCCTCATACATCATCCTCACTAACCTTACGAACTTATCCGTTACTCCTCTCTTTCTCAAACATCAATAAACTAACGTTCTTGGTACCGTGTCTTACGCCCACGGTACAGATATATATAGACCTTGCTTACGCCTTTCCAGGAACCAGAAAATCATATAAACTTTCCTGTTTCTTTCTAGATACTTCTCTTGGACTTTCCTTGCTATAAATAGAGCATCCACTGTACTCTTTCCTTCCATAACTATTGTTAGATAAATATAAAAATTACCAAATACACAAAACACCAAAAATAGTCTTTATTCTCTTACGAAATTTTAGAGATAGTGTTTTATCAGTCGGATTGTTAAATTGTAACACCAAGCAAAATTTCCCTTATTTTTCGTTCACACAAAAAGTAGCAAAACTTAAACGATTACGAAAAATGTAACTGATATTTGATAGATACCATTATAGAGGAATTATGAATGCAACAAAGGTGTAGAATAATTCGTACATAAAATTCAAACAGTAACGAAATGCATTATATCTAGTTAACTTGAATTACAAGAATAATGTCCGAAAATTGAATTCCCTTGAATAACTGCATTACTGAGATATTACATATGACAACCGAATCACTTGAGATAATTGTGTTATTCTAGTAACTGGATTACTTTTAGGTAATTCAATTACATCAAAGGGGAGAAAGGTAGGTGCACTCTGAGGCTAACATATGCCTTTAAGCCTACAGAAGAAAATTACATTTATAATGTTTAGATGGATATGCTTTCTATCATTCATATTATTTTGTCAGAACATAATTTCTAATCTCTTTATCATTCGTGATTATAGTTTCAATTATAAATTATTTTGCATTTTTTTCAGTTGTCGAAATTATTCTATTATCATTATTAAAGTATAACCCCTAAATAATGAAGAGCAAGTGTCAATCTCTCTCTCTCTCTCTCTCTCTCTCTCTCTCTCTCTCTCTCTCTATATATATATATATATATATATATATATATATATATGTATATATATATATATATATACTGTATATATATATATATATATATATATATATATATAATATATATACTGTATATATATATGTATATATATACTGTGTATATATATATGTATATATATTGTATATATATGTATATATATATAAAATTATATATTTCTTTCCAGTCAACCTTAGCGGCATTGCCAGACGTATAACTATTAGGCCTCTCCCCGAAACTTTAAAAAAAGAACCTTATCATGAAAGTGTTTTTATTTTTACAATATACTCCTCGGTGCATTTGACTGTCTGCAAAATTCACTGATTGTTATTTCTTGTCTGTAATTTCCTGCTATCGAGTAATTGCCCTTAATTGCCCTGTTGTTAGCAATCCTCGAATCACGCTTGAAATCGAGCGAAGGTCATAAAGATCATCTCAACCTCAATTCAGGTCATTAAACAATATGGGTCAACACAATTTCCAATAGTTTTATGTGATATGGATTTCACATTATGTGATATGGATATACTGCAAGTCTCATTATCAAAGTAAATTTGCCAATATCGGAGAGTTGGATTACCCTTAGGAATATGAGTTACAAAAAGTGTATTTAATTTCAGTTTTGCATGTAGAATAAGATATGGCCTCAACACTGTTGGGCTTCCAAAGATATTGTGAATATAAGTTAAGAAAATATGAAATTAATTTCATATAAGTTAAGAAAATATGAAATTAATTTCATATAAGTTAAGAAAATATGAAATTAATTTCATATAAGTTAAGAAAATATGAAATTAATTTCATATAAGTTAAGAAAATATGAAATTGATTTCATATAAGTTAAGAAAATATGAAATTAATTTCATATAAGTTAAGAAAATATGAAATTAATTTCATATAAGTTAAGAAAATATGAAATTAATTTCATATAAGTTAAGAAAATATGAAATTAATTTCAGTTTCAGATTTAGATATCGACTCAACACTGTTCCAAAGATGTTGTTATGATTAATGATAGGAAATTCATCAATTATTCTTTGTTCTTCATTCTCATTCTTCTTTAAAAGTGTAATTAATTTCAGTTTTGTATGTAGAATAAGATATGGCCTCAACACTGTTGAGCTTCCAAAGATATCGTGAATATAAGTTTAAAAATATAAAATCAATTTCAGTTTCAGATTTAGATACAAACTCAACACTGTTCCAAAGATATGGTTACGATTAATGATGGGAAGTTCATCTATTATTCTTTGTTCTTCATTCTCATTCTTCTTCTTCCATTCGCAGACTTGGAGCCGAAGCCAGGATCGGTGGAGATGTTGTGCATGTCGACCAACGATAAAGGCAGCCTGATGGTCGGCTCGCAGTTCTTCATCCACGTTAAGAAGTACTCTTACACACACGTCTTCGGTTACGTCATAGAGGGCCTCGATCTTATTGATAAGTAAGAGCAGTTTTTCTTTCCTTTTCTTTTCTTTTAGTCTTGAATAATGCTTGAGGGTACACTCGGGCACTCTATTCTGTCTTATTTTTCTTCCTCTTGTTTCCTTAAAGTTTTTGTTGTTTGTATAGGAGACATTTATTTTAATCTTGTTACTCTTCATAAATTATTTCATTTTTCCTTGTTTTTTTTCTCTTTTGGGCTATTTTCCCTGTTGGAGCCCGTGGGCTTTTTGCATCCTGCTTTTCCAGCTATTGTTGTAGTTTAGCAAAAAATAAAAATAATAATAATAATATTAATAATAATAATAACTTCTGTACCATAGTCTTCCACTGACTTCGGGTCGAGTTCTCTTGCTTGCGGGTACATTCGGACATACTATTCTATCTTATATCTCTTCCTATTGTGTTTTTAAGTTTTTTTATGGTTTATATGGTATATGGAAGATCTATTTTAATGTTGATATTGATCTTGAAATATTTTATTTTAATTATTCATTACTTCTTTTGTAATTTATTTATTTCCTCACTTCCTTTCCCCACTGGGCTATTTTTTCCTGTTGGAGTCCTTAGGCTTATAGCATCCCGCTTTTCTAATAATAATAATAATAATAATAATAATAATAATAATAAAGATTTAAAGTTCGCTCATGATTGGCACAGGCAAGGGACAGTGATATTGCCCTAGCAGGATAATGCCCTAGAGACAACATATATATACAGTATATAAATTATATATATATATATATATATATATATATACATACATTATATATGTATATATATATATATATATATATATATATATATATATATATATATATATATATATATATATATATTTATGTATGCATATATATGATCAGTGCCCAAGCTCCCCTCTCCAACCAAGCTAGGACCAGGGAGGGCCAGGCAACGGCTGCTAATGACTCAGCAGATATACCTAAAGGTTCCTCCAACCACCCATCCTTTGCTCACAAGGATGGGAAAGTTGTAGACATTGGAGGAAAACATCCTAGTTGTAGACATTGGAGGAAAACATCCTAGTTGTAGACATTGGAGGAAAACATCCTAGTTGTAGACATTGGAGGAAAACATCCTAGTTGTAGACATTGGAGGAAAACATCCTAGTTGTAGACATTGGAGGAAAACATCCTAGTTGTAGTCATTGGAGGAAAACATCCTAGTTGTAGACATTGGAGGAAAACATCCTAGTTGTAGACATTGGAGGAAAACATCCTAGTTGTAGACATTGGAGGAAAACATCCTAGTTGTAGACATTGGAGGAAAACATCCTAGTTGTAGACATTGGAGGAAAACATCCTAGTTGTAGACATTGGAGGAAAACATCCTAGTTGTAGACATTGGAGGAAAACATCCTAGTTGTAGACATTGGAGGAAAACATCCTAGTTGTAGACATTGGAGGAAAACATCCTAGTTGTAGTCATTGGAGGAAAACATCCTAGTTGTAGACATTGGAGGAAAACATCCTAGTTGTAGACATTGGAGGAAAACATCCTAGTTGTAGTCATTGGAGGAAAACATCTTAGTTGTAGACATTGGAGGAAAACATCTTAGTTGTAGACATTGGAGGAAAACATCCTAGTTGTAGACGCTACAAGAAACTATCGAGCTTGAGCGTGTCTCGAATCCCAGTCCAGCAGATCGCTAGGTAGGGATGTTTCCAATAGGCTACCGTAATCTTTCGAGGCCCTTTTCCACTTTATTCTCCTAGACTTTTCTTGAGACACATTTTACAATTTACGGCCAGCTATGCAGGAGTCAAATTTGACTCTTTGGCTTGTAACTCTCTCCATCCCTTTAATTAATCATAATTTGAAATAGAAATACAGACACCAAAAGTTAGAAAAGGAATTAAGGTGAATTGTCTTACTGAGGAAAAGAGACCAGGAGATAAGTGAGAATTAGGTGAAGGAAAATGGGAAGATAAATGAGGAACGACTCTCTTTATTTATCTACTTGAAAATGGAGAGTTTTCAAGAAATAGATTTTGTTAAAAAAGATTAACTCTTCATGAATTACTTCATGCAATGTCTAAGACTTTGTAAAAACAAACAAAGACACGTGCAGACATTCTCACACACACACAGACATTACATCTAGAGAGAGAGAGAGAGAGAGAGAGAGAGAGAGAGATTCGGTCCTTTGTAGTTAAAAAAAACATCAATCTCCCTTATATGATATAGAGCAAATGTCTGGCTATATATATACAGTATATATATATATATATATATATATATATATATATATATATATATATATATATATATATATATATATATATATATATACACGCATAGTTATTTATTTCCGGTTATGCTCAGAGGCATTGCCATACGTATAACTACTCGGTCTCTCCCCGTTCCTCGGTTAGGGGATGGAGTAGTCATACCCTGGTGAGAGGGGGTTACGTATGTGTGCATATATGTCTATACTGTATATTTAACAGTCATTTGTGACGGGTTGCGTACACTAGTTAAAGATATAATCATGGACATCATGCAACCAGAAAAACCATGACAAAACGAGACAGTTAAAATAACCATCAGCATGGATTATTGTTTATATAAGTCTCACTTAATAATTTAAAATTTATTTAGTCTCACTTAATAATTTAAAAACTATTTAGTCTCACTTAATAATTTAAAATCTATTGAGTCTCACTTAATAATTTAAAATCTATTGAGTATCACTTAATTTAAAATCTATTTAGTCTCACTTAATAATTTAAAATCTATTGAGTCTCACTTAATAATTTAAAATCTATTTAGTCTCACTTAATAATTTAAAAACTATTTAGTCTCACTTAATAATTTAAAAACTATTTAGTCTCACTTAATAATTTAAAAACTATTTAGTCTCACTTAATAATTTAAAAACTATTTAGTCTCACTTGATAATTTAAAATCTATTTAGTCTCACTTAATAATTTAAAAACTATTTAGTCTCACTTAATAATTTAAAAACTATTGAGTCTCACTTAATAATTTAAAATCTATTGAGTCTCACTTAATAATTTAAAAACTATTTAGTCTCACTTGATGATTTAAAAACTATTTAGTCTCACTTAATAATTTAAAAACTATTTAGTCTCACTTAATAATTTAAAAACTATTTAGACAGTCAGAAGACGACCAAAGTATAGAATTTCCATAATTTTCAAGAACAACTCGACCAGGTCCTAATTCTAAGTTTTTCTGCGTGTCCAAGACATCTTTCTCTAGTTCGACCTTGTCGTTGGTGTGTGTATATGATTTGCAGTTGTGCAGGGATGCAATATACCTCAGTTGCTTGCGTGACTATAGCAATCCAATACGGCACCTTCTTGCAACCAGCCGAGAGAGAGAGAGAGAGAGAGAGAGAGAGAGAGAGAGAGAGAGAGAGAGAGAGAGAGAGAGTCACACTAACCCCTGAGAAACCTGCCAAGTGCAGTTCTTGGTCCAAACAGATGATTGAGTTCAGACTTGTCGATTTCTTCTTTTTTTCTCTCTCTTTTTCGCTTTGTCCGAATAGAGTGAGAGAGGAAATGCAGAAAAA
Source organism: Palaemon carinicauda (assembly GCF_036898095.1). Classification (NCBI taxonomy): domain Eukaryota; kingdom Metazoa; phylum Arthropoda; class Malacostraca; order Decapoda; family Palaemonidae; genus Palaemon; species Palaemon carinicauda. The sequence continues at coordinate 54,910,531 of NC_090763.1, forward strand.
AAAGAAACTAAAGAATGATGAGATTTTTAGCTTTTTGGTATTTGTCAAGTTTTTTATCCTATTTTATTTTTGCTGCCTTTTCTAGCGGTTTTGTTTCAAGATGTTTCAGATGCAAGAATTAGTAGAGGTTGTTAGAATTCATAATTTCCGCAATGGAGATCTATCTATCTATGTATCTATCTCTCTCTCTCTCTCTCTCTCTCTCTCTCTCTCTCTCTCTCTCTCTCTCTCTCTCTCTATATATATATATATATATATATATATATATATATATATATATATATATACAGGGTGTCCCAAAATAATGTATACACTCTTTGGATTGTTACAACTTGTTAAATTTATTGATATTTACGTGGACAACAGATTCACAGGAGAGAAACAATGCCTATGTAAAGATTCTGAGAGTTCACAGTGAAAAGGTAAGGATACAGGGGGCAATTTGAGAATGTTAAATAAAACGATCAGCTCACATAAAGTGTTCTAACTGGTTGCCGTTCTGCTCAACACACTTTTCGCATCGTGAAAATATGGAACTACAAACTGTTAGTAGCATTTCTCTCAGTATCTGAGCACATCCTTCTTCAATTGCCTCTCCAAGTTCGTCAATTGTTTTAGGTTTTCTGCTGCGCACGCTTCAAAATGCGATGGACGCTCGATTTTGGGATACCTGTTTCACGTGACAGTCGACGAACAGATTTTCGTGGGGAATTCTGAACATTGGCAATAACATCTTGCTCTTTAGTTGGGCTTGTTGATGTTCTTTTCCGTCCTGAATGTCCTTTTCTCATGCACTGGATAATCCCATGATTCTCAAAGTTATCTACGATTCGTGAAATGGTGACGCATGTTGGGGCATCTCTGTGGTACTCACTCGTAAATCATCTTTGCATTTCAGCTTTATTTTCACATTTCCAGAATGTTTTCAGAACAAATTTTTTTGCTCGAACGTAAGACAAGTATCTGCCATTCTTACTCCAAAATCAAATCTGAAATAGGAAAAAGTTTATTAGCTATTCGAAGTCAAAGAGTGTATACATTATTTTAGGAGAGACTTAGACTGTGTGTATATATATATATATATATATATATATATATATATATATATATATATATATATATATATATATATATGTATATCTATATATACAGTATGTATATATATATTTATATATATATATATATATATATATTTATATATATATATATATATATATATATATATATATGTATGTATATCTATATATACAATATGTATATATATGTATATATATATTTATGTATATATATATATATATATATATATATATATATATGTGTGTGTGTGTGTGTGTGTGTGTGTGTGTGTGTGTAGAGAGAGATAGTTATTGCAAGTAAACTAAACATATCTTTCTAGGGAAAAGGCGTAAATTGAATTAATGATCCTTGATATAAATAGTAATTTAACGAGGTGCCTTAGACATGAAGAGATAGTCATATGAGGAACATTGGCCTTATGAATACATATATTATAGTTTATACATACAAATAACAGAAAAGAACATAATTTGATACATCACTACCACAGAGGTCAAGGACAAATTGAAAGAGGAATTATATTTGGTTTCATCAAACGAAAAAGGTCAGGAAGGTTTGAGGTGTTCATCGCTGAATGTAGAGGGAGAACGGGCTGCTTATGGAAGATGATAGACACTTTCAATGCATTAGCAATATGAAGAGGAGCATTACTGATGTCTTGTTTGTGTCTGAAGTCACCAAAGTGGTGTGGAAATAATCTCAGTCACCAAGGACAAAATGTGCAATACATTTGCCCTAACCTGCATTATCAATCCAGGTGGAACACAGAAAACCTACTGCTTTCGATTGCTCTTTGTGCTTTCGTTTTCCTTGATCCTTTTAACGTACAGTTGAACGCATGAAATCCTGGTACACCTCGCTCTGTCGTAGTCCACCCCTCATCTTCTTTGTCTGCATCTCCTCCCACTTCTATGTGGGGTTGATATTTCTGACCAGCTTTCTCCATCTACCTCTGTCCCACACTTCATCACCGGTTAATCCCTTTGATCGAAGGTCATCCTTGATACAGTCCACCCCGCCACACCCTTACTGCCCGGTGAGTTCCTGTGTTGAGCCCCACCCACCCACCACCTCTAGCTGTCCCTTCACTAGCTGGTTGGTTATTTGCCGCGAATTAAGGGTGTGACAGGGTGCACTTCTTGGGAGTTAGGTTTGCCAGAGACTCCTGTGCCAACTGCCAAATGTAACTTCATCTTTCATTTTCCATGTGCATAATTTTTGAGTTCTGGTCTTCAGGATCTCATTAAGCGTGTCTTAGGAAATGATTAGTACACAATTATCACTGAAGATAGTGGTAATATAAGAGTGGGTCGAGATGACAAGATCCAACACCTGGGACGTAACTCGATGTTTCGAATCTTGAACCAAGTTACTCTACTGTACTTTCAGTTTGTATGCTTATATAGTGACCAGTCCCTTTCTGAGTGAGGATTCCTTAACATGGTGAAAGGGTTTATGTATCACCAAGATCAACAAAGCTGTATTAGTCAAGGACACCCATACTATCCGCACTGGCCAGCCTGGTGATGAAAATGGCCAGACCACAGACAAATTAAGACGTGTCTGAGGTCTTTGTCCTGCAGAGGACTAGAAACCGCTACATTTGTTGTTGTATAGCAACCAGTAGCAAAAGAAGCTGGTTCCAGGCTGGACGGGGCTAAGTCGAAAGTAGAAGTTCGTTGTTCTTAGTCTATAATTGTTATTGATTTAAAGGTATAAGAAATCAAAATGCTTTTTATCATATAGAAATCATATACTCTCTTGAGTAATATTATTTTTTATAACCTTGTATTTTATATACAAACTTATTTAATCATATGTGTTTGTTTTCATTTGATTTGGCGATTTTTACAGACATTCGTTTCAATCAAGATACCCTGTGGTAGAAGTGGAAGAATACTACCACCGTATGTGGCGTGTGTCGTAGAAATCGAATAAAAGGGCAGGTGCTGCCTTGTAGTCTTGCTTTTTAGCAAAAGACTAAGCCTGGTGCCAATAACTGTGGAAACTGACGCCTTGCAGTCTTGCACTTTAGCAAAAGACTAAGCCCACTGCCAATAACTGTGGAAACTGCTGCCTTGCAAGGTTGTATTTTAGCAAAAGACGAAGCCCACTGCTGATAACTGTGGAAACTGCTGCGTTGCAGTCTTGCTCTTTAGCAAAAGGCTAAGCCCACTGCCAATAACTGTGGAAACTGATGCCTTGCAGTCTTGCTTTTATGCAAAAGACTAACCCCACTCTCAATAACTGTGGAAACTGCTACTTTGGAGTCTTGCATTATAGCAAAAGACTAAGCCCACTGCCAATAACTGTGGAAACTGCTGCCTTGCAGTCTTGCTCTTTAGCAAAAGGCTAAGCCCACTGCCAATAACTGTGGAAACTGCTGCCTTGCAGTCTTGCATTTCAGCAAATGACTAACCCCACTCTCAATAACTGTGGAAACTACAGCTACTTTGCAGTCTTGCATTATAGCAAAAGACTAAGCCCACTGCCAATAACTGTGGAAACTGCTGCCTTGCAGTCTTGCTTTTTAGCAAAAGGCTAAGCCCACTGCCAATAACTGTGGAAACTGGTGCCTTGCAGTCTTGCAATTCAGCAAAAGACTAAGCCTACTCTGAATAACTGTGGAAACTGCTACTTTGCAGTCTTGCTTTTTAGCAAAAGGCTAAGCCCACTGCCAATAACTGTGGAAACTGCTGCCCCTTGCAGCCTTGCTTTTATGCAAAAGACTAACCCCACTCTCAATAACTGTGGAAACTGCTACTTTGGAGTCTTGCATTATAGCAAAAGACTAAGCCCACTGCCAATAACTGTGGAAACTGCTGCCTTGCAGTCTTGCTCTTTAGCAAAAGGCTAAGCCCACTGCCAATAACTGTGGAAACTGCTGCCTTGCAGTCTTGCATTTCAGCAAATGACTAACCCCACTCTCAATAACTGTGGAAACTACAGCTACTTTGCAGTCTTGCATTATAGCAAAAGACTAAGCCCACTGCCAATAACTGTGGAAACTGCTGCCTTGCAGTCTTGCTTTTTAGCAAAAGGCTAAGCCCACTGCCAATAACTGTGGAAACTGGTGCCTTGCAGTCTTGCAATTCAGCAAAAGACTAAGCCTACTCTGAATAACTGTGGAAACTGCTACTTTGCAGTCTTGCTTTTTAGCAAAAGGCTAAGCCCACTGCCAATAACTGTGGAAACTGCTGCCCCTTGCAGCCTTGCTTTTATGCAAAAGACTAACCCCACTCTCAATAACTGTGGAAACTGCTACTTTGGAGTCTTGCATTATAGCAAAAGACTAAGCCCACTGCCAATAACTGTGGAAACTGCTGCCTTGCAGTCTTGCTCTTTAGCAAAAGGCTAAGCCCACTGCCAATAACCGTGGAAACTGCTGCCTTGCAGTCTTGCATTTCAGCAAATGACTAAGCCCACTCTCAATAACTGTGGAAACTACTGCTACTTTGCAGTCTTGCATTATAGCAAAAGACTAAGCCCACTGCCAATAACTGGAAACTGCTGCCTTGCAGTCTTGCTTTTTAGCAAAAGGCTAAGCCCACTGCCAATAACTGTGGAAACTGCTGCCTTGCAGTCTTGCAATTCAGCAAAAGACTAAGCCCACTCTGAATAACTGTGGAAACTGCTACTTTGCAGTCTTGCTTTTTAGCAAAAGGCTAAGCCCACTGCCAATAACTGTGGAAACTGCTGCCTTGCAGTCTTGCATTTCAGCAAAAGACTAAGCCCACTCCAATAACTGTGGAAACTGCTACTTTGCAGTCTTGCATTTAGCAAAAGACTAAGCCCACTGCCAATAACTGGAAACTGCTGCCTTGCAGTCTTGCTTTTTAGCAAAAGGCTAAGCCCACTGCCAATAACTGTAGAAACTGATGCCTTGCAGTCTTGCTTTTAACGCAAAAGACTAAGCCCACTGCCAATAACTGTGGAAACTGCTGCCTTGCAGTCTTGCATTTTAGCAAAAGACTAAGCCCACTGCCAATAACTGTGAAAACTGCTGCCTTGCAGTCTTGCATTTTAACAAAAGACTAAGCCCACTGCTGATAACTGTGGAAACTGCTGCCTTGCAGTCTTGCTCTTTAGCAAAAGGCTAAGCCCACTGCCAATAACTGTGGAAACTGCTGCCTTGCAGTCTTGCTTTTATGCAAAAGACTAAGCCCACTGCCAATAACTGTGGAAACTGCTACTTTGCAGTCTTGCATTATAGCAAAAGACTAAGCCCACTGCCAATAACTGTGGAAACTGCTGCCTTGCAGTCTTGCTCTTTAGCAAAAGGCTAAGCCCACTGCCAATAACTGTGGAAACTGCTACTTTGCAGTCTTGCTTTTTAGCAAAAGGCTAAGCCCACTGCCAATAACTGTGGAAACTGCTGCCTTGCAGTCTTGCATTTAGCAAAAGCTAAGCCCACTGCCAATAACTGTGGAAACTGCTACTTTGCAGTCTTGCATTTAGCAAAATACTAAGCCCACTGCCAATAACTGGAAACTGCTGCCTTGCAGTCTTGCTTTTTAGCAAAAGGCTAAGCCCACTGCCAATAACTGTGGAAACTGATGCCTTGCAGTCTTGCTCTTTAGCAAAAGGCTAAGCCCACTGCCAATAACTGGAAACTGCTGCCTTGCAGTCTTGCATTTAGCAAAAACTAAGCCCACTGCCAATAACTGTGGAAACTGCTGCCTTGCAGTCTTGCATTTAGCAAAAGACTAAGCCCACTGCCAATAACTGTGGAAACTGCTGCCTTGCAGTCTTGCATTTAGCAAAAGCTAAGCCCACTGCCAATAACTGTGGAAACTGCTGCCTTGCAGTCTTGCATTTCAGCAAAAGACTAAGCCCACTGCCAATAACTGTGGAAACTGCTTTGCAGTCTTGCTTTTTAGCAAAAGGCTAAGCCCACTGCCAATAACTGTGGAAACTGCTGCCTTGCAGTCTTGCATTTCAGCAAAAGACTAAGCCCACTGCCAATAACTGTGGAAACTGCTACTTTGCAGTCTTGCATTATAGCAAAAGACTAAGCCCACTGCCAATAACTGGAAACTGCTGCCTTGCAGTCTTGCTTTTTAGCAAAAGGCTAAGCCCACTGCCAATAACTGTGGAAACTGCTGCCTTGCAGTCTTGCTTTTACGAAAACTAAGCCCACTGCCAATAACTGTGGAAACTGCTGCCTTGCAGTCTTGCATTTTAGCAAAAGACTAAGCCCACTGCCAATAACTGTGGAAACTGCTGCCTTGCAGTCTTGCATTTTAGCAAAAGACTAAGCCCACTGCCAATAACTGTGGAAACTGCTGCCTTGCAGTCTTGCTCTTTAGCAAAAGACTAAGCCCACTGCCAATAACTGTGGAAACTGCTGCCTTGCAGTCTTGCATTTCAGCAAAAGACTAAGCCCACTCTCAATAACTGTGGAAACTGCTACTTTGCAGTCTTGCATTATAGCAAAAGACTAAGCCCACTGCCAATAACTGTGGAAACTGCTGCCTGCAGTCTTGCTTTTTAGCAAAAGGCTAAGCCCACTGCCAATAACTGTGGAAACTGCTGCCTTGCAGTCTTGCATTTCAGCAAAAGACTAAGCCCACTGCCAATAACTGGAAACTGCTGCCTTGCAGTCTTGCTTTTTAGCAAAAGGCTAAGCCCACTGCCAATAACTGTGGAAACTGGTGCCTTGCAGTCTTGCATTTCAGCAAAAGACTAAGCCCACTGCCAATAATTGGAAACTGCTACTTTGCAGTCTTGCATTTAGCAAAAGACTAAGCCCACTGCCAATAACTGTAAACTGCTGCCTTGCAGTCTTGCTTTTTAGCAAAAGGCTAAGCCCACTGCCAATAACTGTGGAAACTGCTGCCTTGCAGTCTTGCATTTCAGCAAAAGACTAAGCCCACTGCCAATAACTGTGGAAACTGCTGCCTTGCAGTCTTGCATTTAGCAAAAGACTAAGCCCACTGCCAATAACTGGAAACTGCTGCCGTGCAGTCTTGCTTTTTAGCAAAAGGCTAAGCCCACTGCCAATAACTGTGGAAACTGCTGCCTTGCAGTCTTGCATTTCAGCAAAAGACTAAGCCCACTGCCAATAACTGGAAACTGCTACTTTGCAGTCTTGCTTTTTAGCAAAAGGCTAAGCCCACTGCCAATAACTGTGGAAACTGCTGCCTTGCAGTCTTGCTTTTTAGCAAAAGGCTAAGCCCACTGCCAATAACTGTGGAAACTGCTGCCTTGCAGTCTTGCATTTCAGCAAAAGACTAAGCCCACTCTCAATAACTGTGGAAACTGCTACTTTGCAGTCTTGCATTATAGCAAAAGACTAAGCCCACTGCCAATAACTGTAAACTGCTGCCTTGCAGTCTTGCTTTTTAGCAAAAGGCTAAGCCCACTGCCAATAACTGTGGAAACTGGTGCCTTGCAGTCTTGCATTTCAGCAAAAGACTAAGCCCACTGCCAATAACTGTGGAAACTGCTACTTGCAGTCTTGCATTTAGCAAAAGACTAAGCCCACTGCCAATAACTGTGGAAACTGCTGCCTTGCAGTCTTGCTTTTTAGCAAAAGGCTAAGCCCACTGCCAATAACTGTGGAAACTGCTGCCTTGCAGTCTTGCATTTCAGCAAAAGACTAAGCCCACTGCCAATAACTGGAAACTGCTGCCTTGCAGTCTTGCTTTTTAGCAAAAGGCTAAGCCCACTGCCAATAACTGTGGAAACTGGTGCCTTGCAGTCTTGCATTTCAGCAAAAGACTAAGCCCACTGCCAATAACTGGAAACTGCTGCCTTGCAGTCTTGCTTTTTAGCAAAAGGCTAAGCCCACTGCCAATAACTGTGGAAACTGCTGCCTTGCAGTCTTGCATTTCAGCAAAAGACTAAGCCCACTGCCAATAACTGGAAACTGCTACTTTGCAGTCTTGCTTTTTAGCAAAAGGCTAAGCCCACTGCCAATAACTGTGGAAACTGCTGCCTTGCAGTCTTGCTTTTTAGCAAAAGGCTAAGCCCACTGCCAATAACTGTGGAAACTGCTGCCTTGCAGTCTTGCTTTTTAGCAAAAGACTAAGCCCACTGCCAATAACTGGAAACTGCTGCCTTGCAGTCTTGCTTTTTAGCAAAAGACTAAGCCCACTGCCAATAACTGTGGAAACTGCTGCCTTGCAGTCTTGCATTTCAGCAAAAGACTAAGCCCACTCTCAATAACTGTGGAAACTGCTACTTGCAGTCTTGCATTATAGCAAAAGACTAAGCCCACTGCCAATAACTGGAAACTGCTGCCTTGCAGTCTTGCTTTTTAGCAAAAGGCTAAGCCCACTGCCAATAACTGTGGAAACTGGTGCCTTGCAGTCTTGCATTTCAGCAAAAGAGTAAGCCCACTGCCAATAACTGGAAACTGCTGCCTTGCAGTCTTGCTTTTTAGCAAAAGGCTAAGCCCACTGCCAATAACTGTGGAAACTGATGCCTTGCAGTCTTGCATTTCAGCAAAAGACTAAGCCCACTGCCAATAACTGGAAACTGCTGCCTTGCAGTCTTGCTTTTTAGCAAAAGGCTAAGCCCACTGCCAATAACTGTGGAAACTGCTGCCTTGCAGTCTTGCTTTTTAGCAAAAGGCTAAGCCCACTGCCAATAACTGTGGAAACTGGTGCCTTGCAGTCTTGCATTTCAGCAAAAGACTAAGCCCACTGCCAATAACTGTGGAAACTGCTGCCTTGCAGTCTTGCATTTCAGCAAAAGACTAAGCCCACTGCCAATAACTGGAAACTGCTGCCTTGCAGTCTTGCTTTTTAGCAAAAGGCTAAGCCCACTGCCAATAACTGTGGAAACTGCTGCCTTGCAGTCTTGCATTTAGCAAAAGGCTAAGCCCACTGCCAATAACTGTGGAAACTGCTGCCTTGCAGTCTTGCATTATAGCAAAAGACTAAGCCCACTGCCAATAACTGGAAACTGCTGCCTTGCAGTCTTGCTTTTTAGCAAAAGGCTAAGCCCACTGCCTATAACTGTGGAAACTGCTGCCTTGCAGTCTTGCATTTCAGCAAAAGACTAAGCCCACTCTCAATAACTGTGGAAACTGCTACTTTGCAGTCTTGCATTATAGCAAAAGACTAAGCCCACTGCCAATAACTGGAAACTGCTGCCTTGCAGTCTTGCTTTTAGCAAAAGGCTAAGCCCACTGCCAATAACTGTGGAAACTGCTGCCTTGCAGTCTTGCATTTCAGCAAAAGACTAAGCCCACTGCCAATAACTGGAAACTGCTGCCTTGCAGTCTTGCTTTTTAGCAAAAGGCTAAGCCCACTGCCAATAACTGTGGAAACTGCTGCCTTGCAGTCTTGCTTTTTAGCAAAAGGCTAAGCCCACTGCCAATAACTGTGGAAACTGGTGCCTTGCAGTCTTGCATTTCAGCAAAAGACTAAGCCCACTGCCAATAACTGTGGAAACTGCTGCCTTGCAGTCTTGCTTTTTAGCAAAAGGCTAAGCCCACTGCCAATAACTGTGGAAACTGGTGCCTTGCAGTCTTGCATTTCAGCAAAAGACTAAGCCCACTGCCAATAACTGTGGAAACTGCTGCCTTGCAGTCTTGCTTTTTAGCAAAAGGCTAAGCCCACTGCCAATAACTGTGGAAACTGCTGCCTTGCAGTCTTGCATTTCAGCAAAAGACTAAGCCCACTCTCAATAACTGTGGAAACTGCTACTTTGCAGTCTTGCATTTAGCAAAAGACTAAGCCCACTGCCAATAACTGGAAACTGCTGCCTTGCAGTCTTGCTTTTTAGCAAAAGGCTAAGCCCACTGCCAATAACTGTGGAAACTGCTGCCTTGCAGTCTTGCATTTCAGCAAAAGAGCTAAGCCCACTGCCAATAACTGGAAACTGCTGCCTTGCAGTCTTGCTTTTTAGCAAAAGGCTAAGCCCACTGCCAATAACTGTGGAAACTGCTGCCTTGCAGTCTTGCATTTCAGCAAAAGACTAAGCCCACTGCCAATAACTGGAAACTGCTGCCTTGCAGTCTTGCTTTTTAGCAAAAGGCTAAGCCCACTGCCAATAACTGTGGAAACTGCTGCCTTGCAGTCTTGCTTTTTAGCAAAAGGCTAAGCCCACTGCCAATAACTGTGGAAACTGGTGCCTTGCAGTCTTGCATTTCAGCAAAAGACTAAGCCCACTGCCAATAACTGTGGAAACTGCTGCCTTGCAGTCTTGCATTTCAGCAAAAGACTAAGCCCACTGCCAATAACTGTGGAAACTGCTACTTGCAGTCTTGCTTTTTAGCAAAAGGCTAAGCCCACTGCCAATAACTGTGGAAACTGCTGCCTTGCAGTCTTGCTTTTTAGCAAAAGGCTAAGCCCACTGCCAATAACTGTGGAAACTGCTGCCTTGCAGTCTTGCATTATAGCAAAAGACTAAGCCCACTGCCAATAACTGGAAACTGCTGCCTTGCAGTCTTGCTTTTTAGCAAAAGGCTAAGCCCACTGCCAATAACTGTGGAAACTGGTGCCTTGCAGTCTTGCATTTCAGCAAAAGACTAAGCCCACTGCCAATAACTGGAAACTGCTGCCTTGCAATCTTGCTTTTTAGCAAAAGGCTAAGCCCACTGCCAGTAACTGTGGAAACTGCTGCCTTGCAGTCTTGCATTTCAGCAAAAGACTAAGCCCACTCACAATAACTGTGGAAACTGCTACTTTGCAGTCTTGCATTATAGCAAAAGACTAAGCCCACTGCCAATAACTGTAAACTGCTGCCCTGCAGTCTTGCTTTTTAGCAAAAGGCTAAGCCCACTGCCAATAACTGTGGAAACTGCTGCCTTGCAGTCTTGCATTTCAGCAAAAGACTAAAGCCCACTCTCAATAACTGTGGAAACTGCTACTTTGCAGTCTTGCATTATAGCAAAAGACTAAGCCCACTGCCAATAACTGTGGAAACTGCTGCCTTGCAGTCTTGCTTTTTAGCAAAAGGCTAAGCCCACTGCCAATAACTGTGGAAACTGCTGCCTTGCAGTCTTGCATTTCAGCAAAAGAGTAAGCCCACTGCCAATAACTGGAAACTGGTGCCTTGCAGTCTTGCTTTTTAGCAAAAGGCTAAGCCCACTGCCAATAACTGTGGAAACTGCTGCCTTGCAGTCTTGCTTTTTAGCAAAAGGCTAAGCCCACTGCCAATAACTGTGGAAACTGCTGCCTTGCAGTCTTGCATTTCAGCAAAAGACTAAGCCCACTGCCAATAACTGTGGAAACTGCTGCCTTGCAGTCTTGCTTTTTAGCAAAAGGCTAAGCCCACTGCCAATAACTGTGGAAACTGGTGCCTTGCAGTCTTGCATTTCAGCAAAAGACTAAGCCCACTGCCAATAACTGTGGAAACTGCTACTTGCAGTCTTGCATTTAGCAAAAGACTAAGCCCACTGCCAATAACTGTAAACTGCTGCCTTGCAGTCTTGCTTTTTAGCAAAAGGCTAAGCCCACTGCCAATAACTGTGGAAACTGCTGCCTTGCAGTCTTGCATTTCAGCAAAAGACTAAGCCCACTGCCAATAACTGTGGAAACTGCTACTTTGCAGTCTTGCATTTAGCAAAAGACTAAGCCCACTGCCAATAACTGTGGAAACTGCTGCCTTGCAGTCTTGCTTTTTAGCAAAAGGCTAAGCCCACTGCCAATAACTGTGGAAACTGCTGCCTTGCAGTCTTGCATTTCAGCAAAAGACTAAGCCCACTGCCAATAACTGGAAACTGCTACTTTGCAGTCTTGCTTTTTAGCAAAAGGCTAAGCCCACTGCCAATAACTGTGGAAACTGCTGCCTTGCAGTCTTGCTTTTTAGCAAAAGGCTAAGCCCACTGCCAATAACTGTGGAAACTGCTGCCTTGCAGTCTTGCATTTCAGCAAAAGACTAAGCCCACTGCCAATAACTGTGGAAACTGCTACTTGCAGTCTTGCATTATAGCAAAAGACTAAGCCCACTGCCAATAACTGTAAACTGCTGCCTTGCAGTCTTGCTTTTTAGCAAAAGGCTAAGCCCACTGCCAATAACTGTGGAAACTGGTGCCTTGCAGTCTTGCATTTCAGCAAAAGACTAAGCCCACTGCCAATAACTGTGGAAACTGCTACTTGCAGTCTTGCATTTAGCAAAAGACTAAGCCCACTGCCAATAACTGTGGAAACTGCTGCCTTGCAGTCTTGCATTTCAGCAAAAGACTAAGCCCACTGCCAATAACTGGAAACTGCTGCCTTGCAGTCTTGCTTTTTAGCAAAAGGCTAAGCCCACTGCCAATAACTGTGGAAACTGCTGCCTTGCAGTCTTGCATTTCAGCAAAAGACTAAGCCCACTGCCAATAACTGGAAACTGCTGCCTTGCAGTCTTGCTTTTTAGCAAAAGGCTAAGCCCACTGCCAATAACTGTGGAAACTGCTGCCTTGCAGTCTTGCATTTCAGCAAAAGACTAAGCCCACTGCCAATAACTGGAAACTGCTACTTTGCAGTCTTGCTTTTTAGCAAAAGGCTAAGCCCACTGCCAATAACTGTGGAAACTGCTGCCTTGCAGTCTTGCTTTTTAGCAAAAGGCTAAGCCCACTGCCAATAACTGTGGAAACTGCTGCCTTGCAGTCTTGCTTTTTAGCAAAAGACTAAGCCCACTGCCAATAACTGGAAACTGCTGCCTTGCAGTCTTGCTTTTTAGCAAAAGACTAAGCCCACTGCCAATAACTGTGGAAACTGCTGCCTTGCAGTCTTGCATTTCAGCAAAAGACTAAGCCCACTGCCAATAACTGTGGAAACTGCTACTTTGCAGTCTTGCATTTAGCAAAAGACTAAGCCCACTGCCAATAACTGGAAACTGCTGCCTTGCAGTCTTGCTTTTTAGCAAAAGGCTAAGCCCACTGCCAATAACTGTGGAAACTGCTGCCTTGCAGTCTTGCATTTCAGCAAAAGAGTAAGCCCACTGCCAATAACTGTGGAAACTGCTGCCTTGCAGTCTTGCATTTAGCAAAAGACTAAGCCCACTGCCAATAACTGTGGAAACTGCTGCCTTGCAGTCTTGCATTTAGCAAAAGACTAAGCCCACTGCCAATAACTGGAAACTGCTGCCTTGCAGTCTTGCTTTTTAGCAAAAGGCTAAGCCCACTGCCAATAACTGTGGAAACTGCTGCCTTGCAGTCTTGCATTTAGCAAAAGACTAAGCCCACTGCCAATAACTGTGGAAACTGCTGCCTTGCAGTCTTGCATTTAGCAAAAGACTAAGCCCACTGCCAATAACTGTGGAAACTGCTGCCTTGCAGTCTTGCATTTCAGCAAAAGACTAAGCCCACTGCCAATAACTGGAAACTGCTACTTTGCAGTCTTGCTTTTTAGCAAAAGGCTAAGCCCACTGCCAATAACTGTGGAAACTGCTGCCTTGCAGTCTTGCTTTTTAGCAAAAGGCTAAGCCCACTGCCAATAACTGTGGAAACTGCTGCCTTGCAGTCTTGCATTTAGCAAAAGACTAAGCCCACTGCCAATAACTGGAAACTGCTGCCTTGCAGTCTTGCTTTTTAGCAAAAGGCTAAGCCCACTGCCAATAACTGTGGAAACTGCTGCCTTGCAGTCTTGCTTTTTAGCAAAAGGACTAAGCCCACTGCCAATAACTGTGGAAACTGCTGCCTTGCAGTCTTGCATTTAGCAAAAGACTAAGCCCACTGCCAATAACTGGAAACTGCTGCCTTGCAGTCTTGCTTTTAGCAAAAGGCTAAGCCCACTGCCAATAACTGTGGAAACTGCTGCCTTGCAGTCTTGCATTTAGCAAAAGACTAAGCCCACTGCCAATAACTGTGGAAACTGCTGCCTTGCAGTCTTGCTTTTTAGCAAAAGGCTAAGCCCACTGCCAATAACTGTGGAAACTGCCTTGCAGTCTTGCATTTAGCAAAAGACTAAGCCCACTGCCAATAACTGTGGAAACTGCTGCCTTGCAGTCTTGCTTTTTAGCAAAAGGCTAAGCCCACTGCCAATAACTGTGGAAACTGCTGCCTTGCAGTCTTGCATTTCAGCAAAAGACTAAGCCCACTGCCAATAACTGGAAACTGCTGCCTTGCAGTCTTGCTTTTTAGCAAAAGGCTAAGCCCACTGCCAATAACTGTGGAAACTGTGCCTTGCAGTCTTGCATTTCAGCAAAAGACTAAGCCCACTGCCAATAATTGGAAACTGCTGCCTTGCAGTCTTGCATTTAGCAAAAGACTAAGCCCACTGCCAATAACTGTAAACTGCTGCCTTGCAGTCTTGCTTTTTAGCAAAAGGCTAAGCCCACTGCCAATAACTGTGGAAACTGCTGCCTTGCAGTCTTGCATTTCAGCAAAAGACTAAGCCCACTGCCAATAACTGTGGAAACTGCTGCCTTGCAGTCTTGCATTTAGCAAAAGACTAAGCCCACTGCCAATAACTGGAAACTGCTGCCTTGCAGTCTTGCTTTTTAGCAAAAGGCTAAGCCCACTGCCAATAACTGTGGAAACTGCTGCCTTGCAGTCTTGCATTTCAGCAAAAGACTAAGCCCACTGCCAATAACTGTGGAAACTGCTACTTTGCAGTCTTGCATTTAGCAAAAGACTAAGCCCACTGCCAATAACTGTGGAAACTGCTGCCTTGCAGTCTTGCTTTTTAGCAAAAGGCTAAGCCCACTGCCAATAACTGTGGAAACTGCTGCCTTGCAGTCTTGCATTTCAGCAAAAGACTAAGCCCACTCTCAATAACTGTGGAAACTGCTACTTTGCAGTCTTGCATTATAGCAAAAGACTAAGCCCACTGCCAATAACTGTAAACTGCTGCCTTGCAGTCTTGCTTTTAGCAAAAGGCTAAGCCCACTGCCAATAACTGTGGAAACTGCTGCCTTGCAGTCTTGCATTTCAGCAAAAGACTAAGCCCACTGCCAATAACTGTGGAAACTGCTGCCTTGCAGTCTTGCATTTAGCAAAAGACTAAGCCCACTGCCAATAACTGTGGAAACTGCTGCCTTGCAGTCTTGCATTTAGCAAAAGACTAAGCCCACTGCCAATAACTGTGGAAACTGCTGCCTTGCAGTCTTGCATTTCAGCAAAAGACTAAGCCCACTGCCAATAACTGGAAACTGCTGCCTTGCAGTCTTGCTTTTTAGCAAAAGGCTAAGCCCACTGCCAATAACTGTGGAAACTGGTGCCTTGCAGTCTTGCATTTCAGCAAAAGACTAAGCCCACTGCCAATAACTGTGGAAACTGCTGCCTTGCAGTCTTGCTTTTTAGCAAAAGGCTAAGCCCACTGCCAATAACTGTGGAAACTGCTGCCTTGCAGTCTTGCATTTCAGCAAAAGACTAAGCCCACTGCCAATAACTGGAAACTGCTACTTTGCAGTCTTGCTTTTTAGCAAAAGGCTAAGCCCACTGCCAATAACTGTGGAAACTGCTGCCTTGCAGTCTTGCTTTTTAGCAAAAGGCTAAGCCCACTGCCAATAACTGTGGAAACTGCTGCCTTGCAGTCTTGCTTTTTAGCAAAAGACTAAGCCCACTGCCAATAACTGGAAACTGCTGCCTTGCAGTCTTGCTTTTTAGCAAAAGACTAAGCCCACTGCCAATAACTGTGGAAACTGCTGCCTTGCAGTCTTGCATTTCAGCAAAAGACTAAGCCCACTGCCAATAACTGTGGAAACTGCTACTTGCAGTCTTGCATTTAGCAAAAGACTAAGCCCACTGCCAATAACTGTGGAAACTGCTGCCTTGCAGTCTTGCTTTTTAGCAAAAGGCTAAGCCCACTGCCAATAACTGTGGAAACTGCTGCCTTGCAGTCTTGCATTTCAGCAAAAGACTAAGCCCACTGCCAATAACTGGAAACTGCTGCCTTGCAGTCTTGCTTTTTAGCAAAAGGCTAAGCCCACTGCCAATAACTGTGGAAACTGTGCCTTGCAGTCTTGCATTTCAGCAAAAGACTAAGCCCACTGCCAATAACTGGAAACTGCTGCCTTGCAGTCTTGCTTTTTAGCAAAAGGCTAAGCCCACTGCCAATAACTGTGGAAACTGCTGCCTTGCAGTCTTGCTTTTTAGCAAAAGGCTAAGCCCACTGCCAATAACTGTGGAAACTGCTGCCTTGCAGTCTTGCATTTCAGCAAAAGACTAAGCCCACTGCCAATAACTGTGGAAACTGCTGCCTTGCAGTCTTGCATTTCAGCAAAAGACTAAGCCCACTGCCAATAACTGGAAACTGCTGCCTTGCAGTCTTGCTTTTTAGCAAAAGGCTAAGCCCACTGCCAATAACTGTGGAAACTGCTGCCTTGCAGTCTTGCATTTAGCAAAAGACTAAGCCCACTGCCAATAACTGTGGAAACTGCTGCCTTGCAGTCTTGCATTATAGCAAAAGACTAAGCCCACTGCCAATAACTGGAAACTGCTGCCTTGCAGTCTTGCTTTTTAGCAAAAGGCTAAGCCCACTGCCAATAACTGTGGAAACTGCTGCCTTGCAGTCTTGCATTTCAGCAAAAGACTAAGCCCACTCTCAATAACTGTGGAAACTGCTACTTTGCAGTCTTGCATTATAGCAAAAGACTAAGCCCACTGCCAATAACTGGAAACTGCTGCCTTGCAGTCTTGCTTCTTAGCAAAAGGCTAAGCCCACTGCCAATAACTGTGGAAACTGCTGCCTTGCAGTCTTGCATTTCAGCAAAAGACTAAGCCCACTGCCAATAACTGGAAACTGCTGCCTTGCAGTCTTGCTTTTTAGCAAAAGGCTAAGCCCACTGCCAATAACTGTGGAAACTGGTGCCTTGCAGTCTTGCATTTCAGCAAAAGACTAAGCCCACTGCCAATAACTGGAAACTGTGCCTTGCAGTCTTGCTTTTTAGCAAAAGGCTAAGCCCACTGCCAATAACTGTGGAAACTGCTGCCTTACAGTCTTGCTTTTTAGCAAAAGGCTAAGCCCACTGCCAATAACTGTGGAAACTGGTGCCTTGCAGTCTTGCATTTCAGCAAAAGACTAAGCCCACTGCCAATAACTGTGGAAACTGCTGCCTTGCAGTCTTGCTTTTTAGCAAAAGGCTAAGGCCACTGCCAATAACTGTGGAAACTGCTGCCTTGCAGTCTTGCATTTCAGCAAAAGACTAAGCCCACTCTCAATAACTGTGGAAACTGCTACTTTGCAGTCTTGCATTATAGCAAAAGACTAAGCCCACTGCCAATAACTGGAAACTGCTGCCTTGCAGTCTTGCTTTTTAGCAAAAGGCTAAGCCCACTGCCAATAACTGTGGAAACTGCTGCCTTGCAGTCTTGCATTTCAGCAAAAGACTAAGCCCACTGCCAATAACTGGAAACTGCTGCCTTGCAGTCTTGCTTTTTAGCAAAAGGCTAAGCCCACTGCCAATAACTGTGGAAACTGCTGCCTTGCAGTCTTGCATTTCAGCAAAAGACTAAGCCCACTGCCAATAACTGGAAACTGCTGCCTTGCAGTCTTGCTTTTTAGCAAAAGCTAAGCCCACTGCCAATAACTGTGGAAACTGCTGCCTTGCAGTCTTGCTTTTTAGCAAAAGGCTAAGCCCACTGCCAATAACTGTGGAAACTGGTGCCTTGCAGTCTTGCATTTCAGCAAAAGACTAAGCCCACTGCCAATAACTGTGGAAACTGCTGCCTTGCAGTCTTGCATTTAGCAAAAGACTAAGCCCACTGCCAATAACTGGAAACTGCTACTTGCAGTCTTGCTTTTTAGCAAAAGGCTAAGCCCACTGCCAATAACTGTGGAAACTGCTGCCTTGCAGTCTTGCTTTTTAGCAAAAGGCTAAGCCCACTGCCAATAACTGTGGAAACTGCTGCCTTGCAGTCTTGCATTTAGCAAAAGACTAAGCCCACTGCCAATAACTGTGGAAACTGCTGCCTTGCAGTCTTGCTTTTTAGCAAAAGGCTAAGCCCACTGCCAATAACTGTGGAAACTGTGCCTTGCAGTCTTGCATTTCAGCAAAAGACTAAGCCCACTGCCAATAACTGGAAACTGCTGCCTTGCAGTCTTGCTTTTTAGCAAAAGGCTAAGCCCACTGCCAATAACTGTGGAAACTGCTGCCTTGCAGTCTTGCATTTCAGCAAAAGACTAAGCCCACTGCCAATAACTGTGGAAACTGCTACTTTGCAGTCTTGCATTATAGCAAAAGACTAAGCCCACTGCCAATAACTGTAAACTGCTGCCTTGCAGTCTTGCTTTTTAGCAAAAGGCTAAGCCCACTGCCAATAACTGTGGAAACTGCTGCCTTGCAGTCTTGCATTTCAGCAAAAGACTAAGCCCACTGCCAATAACTGTGGAAACTGCTACTTTGCAGTCTTGCATTATAGCAAAAGACTAAGCCCACTGCCAATAACTGGAAACTGCTGCCTTGCAGTCTTGCTTCTTAGCAAAAGGCTAAGCCCACTGCCAATAACTGTGGAAACTGCTGCCTTGCAGTCTTGCATTTCAGCAAAAGACTAAGCCCACTGCCAATAACTGGAAACTGCTGCCTTGCAGTCTTGCTTTTTAGCAAAAGGCTAAGCCCACTGCCAATAACTGTGGAAACTGGTGCCTTGCAGTCTTGCATTTCAGCAAAAGACTAAGCCCACTGCCAATAACTGGAAACTGCTGCCTTGCAGTCTTGCTTTTTAGCAAAAGGCTAAGCCCACTGCCAATAACTGTGGAAACTGCTGCCTTACAGTCTTGCTTTTTAGCAAAAGGCTAAGCCCACTGCCAATAACTGTGGAAACTGGTGCCTTGCAGTCTTGCATTTCAGCAAAAGACTAAGCCCACTGCCAATAACTGTGGAAACTGCTGCCTTGCAGTCTTGCTTTTTAGCAAAAGGCTAAGGCCACTGCCAATAACTGTGGAAACTGCTGCCTTGCAGTCTTGCATTTCAGCAAAAGACTAAGCTCACTCTCAATAACTGTGGAAACTGCTACTTTGCAGTCTTGCATTATAGCAAAAGACTAAGCCCACTGCCAATAACTGGAAACTGCTGCCTTGCAGTCTTGCTTTTTAGCAAAAGGCTAAGCCCACTGCCAATAACTGTGGAAACTGCTGCCTTGCAGTCTTGCATTTCAGCAAAAGACTAAGCCCACTGCCAATAACTGGAAACTGCTGCCTTGCAGTCTTGCTTTTTAGCAAAAGGCTAAGCCCACTGCCAATAACTGTGGAAACTGCTGCCTTGCAGTCTTGCATTTCAGCAAAAGACTAAGCCCACTGCCAATAACTGTGGAAACTGCTACTTTGCAGTCTTGCTTTTTAGCAAAAGCTAAGCCCACTGCCAATAACTGTAAACTGCTGCCTTGCAGTCTTGCTTTTTAGCAAAAGGCTAAGCCCACTGCCAATAACTGTGGAAACTGCTGCCTTGCAGTCTTGCATTTCAGCAAAAGACTAAGCCCACTGCCAATAACTGTGGAAACTGCTGCCTTGCAGTCTTGCATTTAGCAAAAGACTAAGCCCACTGCCAATAACTGTGGAAACTGCTGCCTTGCAGTCTTGCTTTTTAGCAAAAGGCTAAGCCCACTGCCAATAACTGTGGAAACTGCTGCCTTGCAGTCTTGCATTTAGCAAAAGAGTAAGCCCACTGCCAATAACTGGAAACTGCTGCCTTGCAGTCTTGCTTTTTAGCAAAAGGCTAAGCCCACTGCCAATAACTGTGGAAACTGCTGCCTTGCAGTCTTGCTTTTTAGCAAAAGGCTAAGCCCACTGCCAATAACTGTGGAAACTGCTGCCTTGCAGTCTTGCATTTCAGCAAAAGACTAAGCCCACTGCCAATAACTGGAAACTGCTGCCTTGCAGTCTTGCTTTTTAGCAAAAGGCTAAGCCCACTGCCAATAACTGTGGAAACTGCTGCCTTGCAGTCTTGCATTTCAGCAAAAGACTAAGCCCACTGCCAATAATTGGAAACTGCTACTTTGCAGTCTTGCATTATAGCAAAAGACTAAGCCCACTGCCAATAACTGTAAACTGCTGCCTTGCAGTCTTGCTTTTTAGCAAAAGGCTAAGCCCACTGCCAATAACTGTGGAAACTGCTGCCTTGCAGTCTTGCATTTCAGCAAAAGACTAAGCCCACTGCCAATAACTGTGGAAACTGCTACTTTGCAGTCTTGCATTATAGCAAAAGACTAAGCCCACTGCCAATAACTGGAAACTGCTGCCTTGCAGTCTTGCTTTTTAGCAAAAGGCTAAGCCCACTGCCAATAACTGTGGAAACTGCTGCCTTGCAGTCTTGCATTTCAGCAAAAGACTAAGCCCACTGCCAATAACTGGAAACTGCTACTTTGCAGTCTTGCTTTTTAGCAAAAGGCTAAGCCCACTGCCAATAACTGTGGAAACTGCTGCCTTGCAGTCTTGCTTTTTAGCAAAAGGCTAAGCCCACTGCCAATAACTGTGGAAACTGCTGCCTTGCAGTCTCGCATTTCAGCAAAAGACTAAGCCCACTCTCAATAACTGTGGAAACTGCTACTTTGCAGTCTTGCATTATAGCAAAAGACTAAGCCCACTGCCAATAACTGTAAACTGCTGCCTTGCAGTCTTGCTTTTTAGCAAAAGGCTAAGCCCACTGCCAATAACTGTGGAAACTGGTGCCTTGCAGTCTTGCATTTCAGCAAAAGACTAAGCCCACTCTCAATAACTGTGGAAACTGCTACTTTGCAGTCTTGCATTATAGCAAAAGACTAAGCCCACTGCCAATAACTGTGGAAACTGCTGCCTTGCAGTCTTGCATTTCAGCAAAAGACTAAGCCCACTGCCAATAACTGGAAACTGCTGCCTTGCAGTCTTTCTTTTTAGCAAAAGGCTAAGCCCACTGCCAATAACTGTGGAAACTGCTGCCTTGCAGTCTTGCATTTCAGCAAAAGACTTAAGCCCACTGCCAATAACTGGAAACTGCTGCCTTGCAGTCTTGCTTTTTAGCAAAAGGCTAAGCCCACTGCCAATAACTGTGGAAACTGCTGCCTTGCAGTCTTGCATTTCAGCAAAAGACTAAGCCCACTGCCAATAACTGGAAACTGCTACTTTGCAGTCTTGCTTTTTAGCAAAAGGCTAAGCCCACTGCCAATAACTGTGGAAACTGCTGCCTTGCAGTCTTGCTTTTTAGCAAAAGGCTAAGACCACTGCCAATAACTGTGGAAACTGCTGCCTTGCAGTCTTGCTTTTTAGCAAAAGACTAAGCCCACTGCCAATAACTGGAAACTGCTGCCTTGCAGTCTTGCTTTTTAGCAAAAGACTAAGCCCACTGCCTATAACTGTGGAAACTGCTGCCTTGCAGTCTTGCATTTCAGCAAAAGACTAAGCCCACTCTCAATAACTGTGGAAACTGCTACTTTGCAGTCTTGCATTATAGCAAAAGACTAAGCCCACTGCCAATAACTGGAAACTGCTGCCTTGCAGTCTTGCTTTTTAGCAAAAGGCTAAGCCCACTGCCAATAACTGTGGAAACTGCTGCCTTGCAGTCTTGCATTTCAGCAAAAGAGTAAGCCCACTGCCAATAACTGGAAACTGCTGCCTTGCAGTCTTGCTTTTTAGCAAAAGGCTAAGCCCACTGCCAATAACTGTGGAAACTGCTGCCTTGCAGTCTTGCATTTCAGCAAAAGACTAAGCCCACTGCCAATAACTGGAAACTGCTGCCTTGCAGTCTTGCTTTTTAGCAAAAGGCTAAGCCCACTGCCAATAACTGTGGAAACTGCTGCCTTGCAGTCTTGCTTTTTAGCAAAAGGCTAAGCCCACTGCCAATAACTGTGGAAACTGCTGCCTTGCAGTCTTGCATTTCAGCAAAAGACTAAGCCCACTGCCAATAACTGTGGAAACTGCTGCCTTGCAGTCTTGCATTTCAGCAAAAGACTAAGCCCACTGCCAATAACTGGAAACTGCTACTTTGCAGTCTTGCTTTTTAGCAAAAGGCTAAGCCCACTGCCAATAACTGTGGGAACTGCTGCCTTGCAGTCTTGCTTTTTAGCAAAAGGCTAAGCCCACTGCCAATAACTGTGGAAACTGCTGCCTTGCAGTCTTGCATTATAGCAAAAGACTAAGCCCACTGCCAATAACTGGAAACTGCTGCCTTGCAGTCTTGCTTTTTAGCAAAAGGCTAAGCCCACTGCCTATAACTGTGGAAACTGCTGCCTTGCAGTCTTGCATTTCAGCAAAAGACTAAGCCCACTCTCAATAACTGTGGAAACTGCTACTTTGCAGTCTTGCATTATAGCAAAAGACTAAGCCCACTGCCAATAACTGGAAACTGCTGCCTTGCAGTCTTGCTTCTTAGCAAAAGGCTAAGCCCACTGCCAATAACTGTGGAAACTGCTGCCTTGCAGTCTTGCATTTCAGCAAAAGACTAAGCCCACTGCCAATAACTGGAAACTGCTGCCTTGCAGTCTTGCTTTTTAGCAAAAGGCTAAGCCCACTGCCAATAACTGTGGAAACTGGTGCCTTGCAGTCTTGCATTTCAGCAAAAGACTAAGCCCACTGCCAATAACTGGAAACTGCTGCCTTGCAGTCTTGCTTTTTAGCAAAAGGCTAAGCCCACTGCCAATAACTGTGGAAACTGCTGCCTTGCAGTCTTGCTTTTTAGCAAAAGGCTAAGCCCACTGCCAATAACTGTGGAAACTGGTGCCTTGCAGTCTTGCATTTCAGCAAAAGACTAAGCCCACTGCCAATAACTGTGGAAACTGCTGCCTTGCAGTCTTGCTTTTTAGCAAAAGGCTAAGCCCACTGCCAATAACTGTGGAAACTGCTGCCTTGCAGTCTTGCATTTCAGCAAAAGACTAAGCCCACTGCCAATAACTGGAAACTGCTGCCTTGCAGTCTTTCTTTTTAGCAAAAGGCTAAGCCCACTGCCAATAACTGTGGAAACTGCTGCCTTGCAGTCTTGCATTTCAGCAAAAGACTTAAGCCCACTGCCAATAACTGGAAACTGCTGCCTTGCAGTCTTGCTTTTTAGCAAAAGGCTAAGCCCACTGCCAATAACTGTGGAAACTGCTGCCTTGCAGTCTTGCATTTCAGCAAAAGACTAAGCCCACTGCCAATAACTGGAAACTGCTACTTTGCAGTCTTGCTTTTTAGCAAAAGGCTAAGCCCACTGCCAATAACTGTGGAAACTGCTGCCTTGCAGTCTTGCTTTTTAGCAAAAGGCTAAGACCACTGCCAATAACTGTGGAAACTGCTGCCTTGCAGTCTTGCTTTTTAGCAAAAGACTAAGCCCACTGCCAATAACTGGAAACTGCTGCCTTGCAGTCTTGCTTTTTAGCAAAAGACTAAGCCCACTGCCTATAACTGTGGAAACTGCTGCCTTGCAGTCTTGCATTTCAGCAAAAGACTAAGCCCACTCTCAATAACTGTGGAAACTGCTACTTTGCAGTCTTGCATTATAGCAAAAGACTAAGCCCACTGCCAATAACTGGAAACTGCTGCCTTGCAGTCTTGCTTTTTAGCAAAAGGCTAAGCCCACTGCCAATAACTGTGGAAACTGCTGCCTTGCAGTCTTGCATTTCAGCAAAAGAGTAAGCCCACTGCCAATAACTGGAAACTGCTGCCTTGCAGTCTTGCTTTTTAGCAAAAGGCTAAGCCCACTGCCAATAACTGTGGAAACTGCTGCCTTGCAGTCTTGCATTTCAGCAAAAGACTAAGCCCACTGCCAATAACTGGAAACTGCTGCCTTGCAGTCTTGCTTTTTAGCAAAAGGCTAAGCCCACTGCCAATAACTGTGGAAACTGCTGCCTTGCAGTCTTGCTTTTTAGCAAAAGGCTAAGCCCACTGCCAATAACTGTGGAAACTGCTGCCTTGCAGTCTTGCATTTCAGCAAAAGACTAAGCCCACTGCCAATAACTGTGGAAACTGCTGCCTTGCAGTCTTGCATTTCAGCAAAAGACTAAGCCCACTGCCAATAACTGGAAACTGCTACTTTGCAGTCTTGCTTTTTAGCAAAAGGCTAAGCCCACTGCCAATAACTGTGGGAACTGCTGCCTTGCAGTCTTGCTTTTTAGCAAAAGGCTAAGCCCACTGCCAATAACTGTGGAAACTGCTGCCTTGCAGTCTTGCATTATAGCAAAAGACTAAGCCCACTGCCAATAACTGGAAACTGCTGCCTTGCAGTCTTGCTTTTTAGCAAAAGGCTAAGCCCACTGCCTATAACTGTGGAAACTGCTGCCTTGCAGTCTTGCATTTCAGCAAAAGACTAAGCCCACTCTCAATAACTGTGGAAACTGCTACTTTGCAGTCTTGCATTATAGCAAAAGACTAAGCCCACTGCCAATAACTGGAAACTGCTGCCTTGCAGTCTTGCTTCTTAGCAAAAGGCTAAGCCCACTGCCAATAACTGTGGAAACTGCTGCCTTGCAGTCTTGCATTTCAGCAAAAGACTAAGCCCACTGCCAATAACTGGAAACTGCTGCCTTGCAGTCTTGCTTTTTAGCAAAAGGCTAAGCCCACTGCCAATAACTGTGGAAACTGGTGCCTTGCAGTCTTGCATTTCAGCAAAAGACTAAGCCCACTGCCAATAACTGGAAACTGCTGCCTTGCAGTCTTGCTTTTTAGCAAAAGGCTAAGCCCACTGCCAATAACTGTGGAAACTGCTGCCTTACAGTCTTGCTTTTTAGCAAAAGGCTAAGCCCACTGCCAATAACTGTGGAAACTGGTGCCTTGCAGTCTTGCATTTCAGCAAAAGACTAAGCCCACTGCCAATAACTGTGGAAACTGCTGCCTTGCAGTCTTGCTTTTTAGCAAAAGGCTAAGGCCACTGCCAATAACTGTGGAAACTGGTGCCTTGCAGTCTTGCATTTCAGCAAAAGACTAAGCCCACTCTCAATAACTGTGGAAACTGCTACTTTGCAGTCTTGCATTATAGCAAAAGACTAAGCCCACTGCCAATAACTGGAAACTGCTGCCTTGCAGTCTTGCTTTTTAGCAAAAGGCTAAGCCCACTGCCAATAACTGTGGAAACTGCTGCCTTGCAGTCTTGCATTTCAGCAAAAGAGTAAGCCCACTGCCAATAACTGGAAACTGCTGCCTTGCAGTCTTGCTTTTTAGCAAAAGGCTAAGCCCACTGCCAATAACTGTGGAAACTGCTGCCTTGCAGTCTTGCATTTCAGCAAAAGACTAAGCCCACTGCCAATAACTGGAAACTGCTGCCTTGCAGTCTTGCTTTTTAGCAAAATGCTAAGCCCACTGCCAATAACTGTGGAAACTGCTGCCTTGCAGTCTTGCTTTTTAGCAAAAGGCTAAGCCCACTGCCAATAACTGTGGAAACTGGTGCCTTGCAGTCTTGCATTTCAGCAAAAGACTAAGCCCACTGCCAATAACTGTGGAAACTGCTGCCTTGCAGTCTTGCATTTCAGCAAAAGACTAAGCCCACTGCCAATAACTGGAAACTGCTACTTTGCAGTCTTGCTTTTTAGCAAAAGGCTAAGCCCACTGCCAATAACTGTGGGAACTGCTGCCTTGCAGTCTTGCTTTTTAGCAAAAGGCTAAGCCCACTGCCAATAACTGTGGAAACTGCTGCCTTGCAGTCTTGCATTATAGCAAAAGACTAAGCCCACTGCCAATAACTGGAAACTGCTGCCTTGCAGTCTTGCTTTTTAGCAAAAGGCTAAGCCCACTGCCTATAACTGTGGAAACTGCTGCCTTGCAGTCTTGCATTTCAGCAAAAGACTAAGCCCACTCTCAATAACTGTGGAAACTGCTACTTTGCAGTCTTGCATTATAGCAAAAGACTAAGCCCACTGCCAATAACTGGAAACTGCTGCCTTGCAGTCTTGCTTCTTAGCAAAAGGCTAAGCCCACTGCCAATAACTGTGGAAACTGCTGCCTTGCAGTCTTGCATTTCAGCAAAAGACTAAGCCCACTGCCAATAACTGGAAACTGCTGCCTTGCAGTCTTGCTTTTTAGCAAAAGGCTAAGCCCACTGCCAATAACTGTGGAAACTGCTGCCTTGCAGTCTTGCATTTCAGCAAAAGACTAAGCCCACTGCCAATAACTGGAAACTGGTGCCTTGCAGTCTCGCTTTTTAGCAAAAGGCTAAGCCCACTGCCAATAACTGTGGAAACTGCTGCCTTACAGTCTTGCTTTTTAGCAAAAGGCTAAGCCCACTGCCAATAACTGTGGAAACTGGTGCCTTGCAGTCTTGCATTTCAGCAAAAGACTAAGCCCACTCTCAATAACTGTGGAAACTTCTACTTTGTAGTCTTGCATTATAGCAAAAGACTAAGCCCACTGCCAATAACTGGAAACTGCTGCCTTGCAGTCTTGCTTTTTAGCAAAAGGCTAAGCCCACTGCCAATAACTGTGGAAACTGCTGCCTTGCAGTCTTGCATTTCAGCAAAAGAGTAAGCCCACTGCCAATAACTGGAAACTGCTGCCTTGCAGTCTTGCTTTTTAGCAAAAGGCTAAGCCCACTGCCAATAACTGTGGAAACTGCTGCCTTGCAGTCTTGCATTTCAGCAAAAGACTAAGCCCACTGCCAATAACTGGAAACTGCTGCCTTGCAGTCTTGCTTTTTAGTAAAAGGCTAAGCCCACTGCCAATAACTGTGGAAACTGCTGCCTTGCAGTCTTGCTCTTTAGCAAAAGGCTAAGCCCACTGCCAATAACTGTGGAAACTGCTGCCTTGCAGTCTTGCATTTCAGCAAAAGACTAAGCCCACTGCCATTAACTGGAAACTGCTGCCTTGCAGTCTTGCTTTTTAGCAAAAGGCTAAGCCCACTGCCAATAACTGTGGAAACTGCTGCCTTGCAGTCTTACATTTCAGCAAAAGACTAAGCCCACTGCCAATAACTGGAAACTGCTGCCTTGCAGTCTTGCTTTTTAGCAAAAGGCTAAGCCCACTGCCAATAACTGCGGAAACTGCTGCCTTGCAGTCTTGCTTTTTAGCAAAAGGCTAAGCCCACTGCCAATAACTGTGGAAACTGGTGCCTTGCAGTCTTGCATTTCAGCAAAAGACTAAGCCCACTGCCAATAACTGGAAACTGCTGCCTTGCAGTCTTGCTTTTTAGCAAAAGGCTAAGCCCACTGCCAATAACTGTGGAAACTGCTGCCTAGCAGTCTTGCATTATAGCAAAAGACTAAGCCCACTGCCAATAACTGGAAACTGCTGCCTTGCAGTCTTGCTTTTTAGCAAAAGGCTAAGCCCACTGCCAATAACTGTGGAAACTGCTGCCTTGCAGTCTTGCTTTTCAGCAAAAGACTAACCCGACTCTCAATAACTGTGGAAACTGCTACTTTGCAGTCTTGCATTTCAGTAAAAGACTAAGCCCACTGCCAATAACTGGAAACTGCTGCCTTGCAGTCTTGCTTTTTAGCAAAAGGCTAAGCCCACTGCCAATAACTGTGGAAACTGCTGCCTTGCAGTCTTGCATTATAGCAAAAGACTAAGCCCACTGCCAATAACTGGAAACTGCTGCCTTGCAGTCTTGCTTTTTAGCAAAAGACTAAGCCCACTGCCAATAACTGTGGAAACTGCTGCCTTGCAGTCTTGCTTTTCAGCAAAAGACTAACCCGACTCTCAATAACTGTGGAAACTGCTGCCTTGCAGTCTTGCATTTCAACAAAAGACTAAGCCCACTGCCAATATCTGGAAACTGCTGCCTTGCAGTCCTGCATTTTAGCAAAAGGCTAAGCCCACTGCCAATAACTGGAAGCTGCTGCCTTGCAGTCTTGCTTTTTAGCAAAAGGCTAAGCCCACTGCCAATAACTGTGGAAACTGCTGCCTTGCAGTCTTGCTTTTCAGCAAAAGACTAACCCGACTCTCAATAACTGTGGAAACTGCTACTTTGCAGTCTTGCATTTCAGCAAAAGACTAAGCCCACTGCCAATAACTGGAAACTGCTGCCTTGCAGTCTTGCTTTTTAGCAAAAGGCTAAGCCCACTGCCAATAACTGTGGAAACTGCTGCCTTGCAGTCTTGCATTATATCAAAAGACTAAGCCCACTGCCAATAACTGGAAACTGCTGCCTTGCAGTCTTGCTTTTTAGCAAAAGGCTAAGCCCACTGCCAATAACTGTGGAAACTGCTGCCTTGCAGTCTTGCATTATAGCAAAAGAATAAGCCCACTGCCAATAACTGGAAACTGCTGCCTTGCAGTCTTGCTTTTTAGCAAAAGGCTAAGCCCACTGCCAATAACTGTGGAAACTGCTGCCTTGCAGTCTTGCTTTTTAGCAAAAGGCTAAGCCCACTGCCAATAACTTTGGAAACTGCTGCCTTGCAGTTATGCCTTTCAGCAAAAGACTAAGCCCACTGCCAATAACTGGAAACTGCTGCCTTGCAGTCTTGCTTTTTAGCAAAAGGCTAAGCCCACTGCCAATAACTGTGGAAACTGCTGCCTTGCAGTCTTGCTTTTTAGCAAAAGGCTAAGCCCACTGCCAATAACTGTGGAAACTGCTGCCTTGCAGTCTTGCATTTCAGCAAAAGACTAAGCCCACTGCCAATATCTGGAAACTGCTGCCTTGCAGTCTTGCTTTTTAGCAAAAGGCTAAGCCCACTGCCAATAACTGGAAACTGCTGCCTTACAGTCTTGCTTTTTAGCAAAAGGCTAAGCCCACTGCCAATAACTGTGGAAACTGCTGCCTTGCAGTCTTGCATTATAGCAAAAGACTAAGCCCACTGCCAATAACTGGAAACTGCTGCCTTGCAGTCTTGCTTTTTAGCAAAAGGCTAAGCCCACTGCCAATAACTGTGGAAACTGCTGCCTAGCAGTCTTGCATTATAGCAAAAGACTAAGCCCACTGCCAATAACTGGAAACTGCTGCCTTGCAGTCTTGCTTTTTAGCAAAAGGCTAAGCCCACTGCCAATAACTGTGGAAACTGCTGCCTTGCAGTCTTGCTTTTTAGCAAAAGGCTAAGCCCACTGCCAATAACTGGAACTGCTGCCTTGCAGTCTTGCATTTCAGCAAAAGACTAAGCCCACTGCCAATAACTGGAAACTGCTGCCTTGCAGTCTTGCTTTTTAGCAAAAGACTAAGCCCACTGCCAATAACTGGAAACTGCTGCCTTGCAGTCTTGCTTTTTAGCAAAAGGCTAAGCCCACTGCCAATAACTGTGGAAACTGCTGCCTTGCAGTCTTGCATTTCAGCAAAAGACTAAGCCCACTGCCAATAACTGGAAACTGCTGCCTTGCAGTCTTGCTTTTTAGCAAAAGACTAAGCCCACTGCCAATAACTGGAAACTGCTGCCTTGCAGTCTTGCTTTTTAGCAAAAGGCTAAGCCCACTGCCAATAACTGTGGATACTGCTGCATGGCAGTTGGACTATCAAGTCAAAGTTATGCCCACCGCCAATAACTGTGGTTGGTGACTGCAAGGGCATGCAATCATAAAATCACTCTACCAAAGCATAAATCATGCCTGATGAG
This sequence comes from Palaemon carinicauda, assembly GCF_036898095.1. Lineage (NCBI taxonomy): Eukaryota > Metazoa > Arthropoda > Malacostraca > Decapoda > Palaemonidae > Palaemon > Palaemon carinicauda. The sequence goes on from NC_090763.1 coordinate 54,939,842, forward strand.
TCAACCGACCGCTTAATATAGATAGCTTTGGGAAAAAAGGAAATTTTGATCAAGATGACTGATTTTATGTAATCTAATGTTTTTCCTTTTATATAACATAAAATTTTCGATTATTTAATTATATTCTTTATTGCTATAACCAAACTTGTGAAATAACCATATATGTTTTCTCACACATTGAAGTTTTTCATAACTTTTCTGATTTTCAAAGTCCCCAAGGTTATTCAATACTATGTTTTTTTCATTTGGTTTAAAAAGAATTATAGACATTTGTTTCAATCAAGGTGAATTACATAGTCAAATGTTTATCCTTTCATGTATTAAAACATTTGCCATGATTTATTTATATTCTATATTACAGTAACCAAACTTATGATGTAACATATATGTGTTTCTCTCACATATTGAAGTTTGTCATGATTTTCCTTCTTCTTTTCCAGGATGACCCAGCTGGGGGATTCGGCGCAGGTGTATCGACCTTCAAAGACAATAACCATAGCTGACTGTGGTCGCTTAGCTGCTTAAAGATGAATTATAGATATTAACCAAAATGATGCAAAACGATAGAGAGATTTAACTTATTTAACAAAATGCTGCAAAAAATAGAGATTTTAACTGTTCACTAACGCTGCTTAGAAACTTATCAAATTATATATGGACGAAAATTATGAAGTTCTAATTGTTTGATCAACTAAGGATAATGGCGAGTCTCGGTCAACAATTAACTGTTTTCACGTTGTGATTTTATAAGTCTTGGATGGCACATAATTGCTTCCATGCGCATTATGAATAAAAGAGAAATAGTTATGTTTTTCAACTGGAAACGTAGGGTGCTTTTTAGTATGATCAGAATCAAAAAAAGATTATTTTTACCTTCGCGGTTGACCGAGTCACCCCATTACCCCTCGGGAGATCGCGTGACTGTAGACCGTTGTTACTTAGCAGAAATCGTTACATATTTTCAAAACGACTATTAGATTATAGTGTCGAACTTTTTGGGGGGTCGTTAAAATTCCCAATTTATATTTACCTTGCGTAGAAGTGGATGACTGCGGTCTCCCATTTTAAAAAAAAATAGCGCGCCAAATTTTTGTTTTTGCCTCCTGTCAACAGAACCCATTAGAATTAACGCCAATCCATTTAAATAGAAATCTGGTCGTCAAACCATTTTTCTAGAGCCTGCAAAACATCTTTCTCTGGGTTTCTGGTTTAAATCAGGTCAGAAACTGTATCTGGAGAGATTACATTTGGAGGGGGGTACCACTTGAGTATTGATGTTACCTTTCATTGCTTATCCTAACCTAATCTGACCTTACCTAACCTAACCTAACCTGCCGGATCACCTTTCACTACCACCGGGTATCCCCAAAGTGCGGTCGACTATTACATATTAATTTACATATTTAGTAACAAATAATAGAAAAAAAATCAGTTTTAAAATAATCGAACAACTTCCCAGACTTCTTTCGAAACTTGAAAAAAAAATATGAATGTGATGGGATTTTTCTCTGAGTCTAGATTGAATAAAGCAATCTTTATGCACAAGACATCCAGTTAACTAACTCCAATGAACTGTCTGGGATACGCCAGGACAGAACTTTAAGGATTCATACCAAATAAGTGAAAATAAATATACATATATACACTATGACAAACATATATTTACGTATATTCATAATATATTTGTACGTATATTTGCATATATATATATACATATATATATATATATATATATATATATATATATATATATATATATATATATATATATATGCATTTATATATATATGTATATATATATATATATATATATATATATATATATATATATATATATATATATATATATATATATATATATATAAACAGCGTATATATACAGTATATATACATCTATATATTGAATTTTGATCAATGGTCTTTATCCTTGACTAAGTCTCCTTCAAAAGGAATCCACTTAACATTAGTCATGACGGTTATCTCAAACTCACGAGGCGTCTACGTTTTAATATTTACCTATTTTCCCTTCCTCATAAATATCTAAATACTTGATGATTTTTCTTCTCTTATTTTTCTCATTCCAACTGACGTTCTCTCTTCGTTTTGTGCACCTTTTTGTATTCGTACTTTTCTTCTACTTTCATTCTATCTATCTCCTTAGTTCACTCTCACATCTTTATGTATATCCTGCGTTTCTTACAGAATGTTTCATTTCCTTAAGTTTTTTCTCTGGAAATTCACAAATACTGCTACTCTTGGTTTTGCTTGCGCTCTTGTGAAATTTAATTCAAATTCTAATTCATTAATTTTTTTTTTTACAGATATTTACATATTTCTTTCATTTATCAAATCAGAATTTTAGTAAAGATAACAGAATTATAATTTGAGATGGATACCTGTCATAATTTAAACCTATAAAAACCTGAGGAGTCTATAACAGAAGACCCATTATTTTTTTGTCTTTGGAGGGACGCCGATTGTAGTTTTTATATCTTTGAAAAGTATGACCCAGGAACAGGTATGAAATACGCCAATGTCACTTAATTAACAAGATCTAACTGCAAATCCTTCTTGCCAGCCGCCATCATTATTTAGATCAACGTTTAAATGGTAATTTTTATATCTATTTTCCCGAGAAAAAAAAATGATAGGTAGCCATATTTGTGACACATAACGTGAGTTAACTGTTTTAATCCCTCCACTAACAACTTTCATTTTGGGGGGACTCTGGATCACATTCATGGGATTAAGAATTGACGATTTAAGAGGTCGCAAGTGTGTATAAAAACACGTTTCCAGAACCAAGTATTATACATTCGTTCAAACTAAATTTCCTTGCTACGTGTGAAAAGGCAATCAGATAAATCAATATGTACGAGTGCAGTTGGAAATTCTGCTCAATTTACAACAGAAGTTTGCTCAAATCTTGGCTGTCATGAAACAGGGTCATGTTTTCTTGCTTTTCTGTCAGAACTCGCACGTCAGCCCATTGAGTCATGTTCCAATATCATCGCTTCCAGACCCGAATTGATGTCAAAAGCATCCGTGATTTCTGATGAATAAACAAAGGCAGAGCTTCTCACTGCAGTCCCACACGCGTTGAGCTTGAGAATATGGCTCTTGCTACGCAGTCAGTGATTGGTTCGATTAGAGGATTTCTAGACTAATCAGTGATTGGTTCGATTAGAGGATTTCTAGACCAATCAGTGTCGGCCCTCAACTCGAGAGGCTTATTCTCGAGCACGTCTCCAACGAACATGCTATTAATCCTACCGCTGCTACACATTCCTAGAGCTCTTTTAAGATGAGCAGAGTAGCTGCCGTAGAGCTAAAGTTGTTATCTTATGCAAACTTGTAGTTATTAATATATATATGTTGTAAATATTGTTTGTCAAGGCACGAATCATAACATTAAATAAAAGTAAAAGATATTATGAGTTTTAGAGTGTTTGTAGAAAGAGAGAAAGGAAACTAATATTTGATTCTTTCATTGATCCCTCTCTCACTCTCTTTCTTCCCATAATGTGTTTGTGCGTGTAGACAGGATAATATTAAATATTTAAAAATTATGAAAAGGTGGTTGAGTCAGCCTTCTTTCTCTTCGTCTCTTCTTAGAAGCCAAATTTGATGTCACACTTTTTTGAGTAAAGAATCACCCTCATTGGGCTGTGTTTTATTCAACCCTAAACTGAATGGAGACGAAATTTAAGTAAAATTTAGAACAGGAAATAAACTCAGAGTTAGAATATATATATATATATATATATATATATATATATATATATATATATATATATATATATATATATATATATATATATATATAAACAATTTACTCCGCATTACTCACTACATGTTATAAGAAAAGAAAATTTCATTTACGTCAGTGGTCACTTGGATGCGTTCGTTTTTACAAATATGCAGAATAAGAATATCAAACCAGAAAAGATATTACACATTAGGAAAACCATGAAGATCTAAAAGAAATAATCTCATTTGACAGAAGTTATATTACAATAAATTGTTGGTAAAATACAAATTAGACTTGTAAGAGTTCTAACTTCTAGTAAAATCAGCAGTCATACATGAACCATAAGAGGAAAAACATCCGCAGCAACAAATTCCATATCACTTCAGCAAGCAACAACGGCAAGGATATCTGTGAAAACAATACAAAAGTAATATTACAGCTAGTGCTTATTGTATTATAAATAAAAGGAACTTTACACCAAGATTCAGAGGAAAAATGCACAGCTAATAGGTTGGGAATTACTACATTGTTTTGTAAAATTTAGGATAGGCTTACATAAAGGTAGTGTTTGGTGGTAGGCTATAACCCCGCAATTTTCAAAACATAGCTAGTGTATCATAGAAAGAGTCACACAAGATAAATTGCGATTTTTTCTTAGTAAGTGACCACCTTTTGCAGCTGCTCAAGACATATCCTAGGTGAGGTTAGGTTGGTTAGATTGTATGCATTTCATCTGTAAAACTATCCATGTTATGAAACTATCTTCATGTCTTTGCTATTGTAATTTTAATGCAATAATTAAATGAGTTGATATACTTGTCATATTAAATCGAAGGTTTCAAGTCTGTATCATGTTTATGAAACTGAAAATTATTTGCTAGGTTGTAAAACATAACTAAAGAATTTTAAATTTGAGGTAAGCCTAGTGATGACTTGAATAGCTACAGTATAAACACTTATTTAGTTTAAGACACGATTCTTTGTCTAAAGAGATTCTGCCTAATGTATCTGCCCAGAAAATTTATTTAATGCAATATTGTCAAAATCATAAGACCAGTGTTAAAAAGTTGGGTGAATTCAGTATTACTGAGACTAGTTTACATTCAAATACAAGTAATCAAAATTAGCATCATTAATGAGAGTAGGCTTATTTCTAATGTGCAGAGCATGGGTATCAACAATACAAGATTAGGTTAGCACTTTAGAATTTAAAGAAATTACATAGAAGAAAGCTCTCATAATGTGATACATGTTAACTACTGTAATGAAATTGAGAAAATCCACCTCGGTCTTTATGAAGGATGTTGCCATTATTACCAACTGTGATGAATATACAGTAGGAGAAAGGATAAAATTAATAAACTATACTGATCTAAAGAAAGTTGCCAAATTACATTGAGTTTTATATCAGGATGAGTGTAAGTTTTTCCCTGCTAAATCAAAGATTGAAGATTGAATGGTCGTATTGGCCTACTTCTAGAATGCTTTACACTCGGAAAAAAAAATCTGTAAGCAGAGTGTATGGAATGGAAGTTTGTCTATGGTACTTTGTGATCTGTGCAAATGGCAGAGCACCAACCAGTGTAGCATATGAAGGGTCAAGGGTTTGGTAGAGGATATTTATAGTGGTCCAGTGGAATTGAAATGTGACACATTATCCTCAGATAATCTACTATTGTGTGACAACTTGGTTTTCTAAAGGTAGACTAACATAACGTCAGCCGAATGGGAAGTTTATCCCATATCATTGTGACAAATATCATAGAAGAAACCCATAATATCTTATAAAGGATAGATGTGACCATTTTTTAAACTGATAAGTTTGTTTTAAGAATCAATTATTTTCCATTTAATCTTTGGATATCCTATAACTTGCCAAGAAATAGATATATTTTTAATGAGGAGTAAGAGGTACCAATAAGTGGAGAAGGTTTCTTAGGAAATCACTAGCCTACTACATTTACTAATGTAACCATTTGTTCCTACATGAATACAAAACTTAATGAAGGGGTGGTAGTTACTTGGAGGGGTGGTGAACGGCTACTGTGCTGCCACTTTTCTCTGAGCAGCCAGAAAGTACAGGCATAGCGTACTTCTGGTGGCTTCCTCTGGCTGTTCTAACTTTTTTCTTTTAGATAAATGTGTAAGCAGATCATCATGTTCAAGGGATATTTAGAAGGAAAGATGGGTTTGCAGTTGTTTTCCGATAACTTTAGCTATGTGACAGTTTTCAATGCAAACCTGATGTCCACATTCTTATTCGTGTTAGACAGCATTCTTGTTTGCTGTTTATTTCCTCTGTTGTGTGGCCGTGAGACAGCAATGACAATATATTCCCAAGAAGATTGGTAATCCTTAGACATCGATGTATACCATTAGAGGAAGGTTTTGCTGCTGCCAAGTGTGAAGGGTCTTGCCTTCAGTGGATTACGGAATTCACACACAGAATTCACGAGTACAGAGAATCCATGTGCATAGGAAATCCATGTGCACAGGGAATCCACATGTACCAGGAATCCATGCCCATCAGGAATCCACATGTACCTAGAATCCCTGCACACAGGGAATCCACGAGCATTAAGAATTCACACGCCTCGGGAGTCCAAGAGCATCAGAAATCCATGTTCACCAGGAGTTCACGTACATAGGGAATCTAAGCATCTGGGACATACACGGCTTCTCGGGGCAGGGAAACTTCGGTTTCCCATTGTGTTGATCCCTAAGGGTCTTCGCAACCTTGGTTACGCTGAGCCCTCGGGCTTTCTTGGTAGGGAAACTTCGGTTTTCCATTGCGTTGAACCTTTGGGGTCTCTCAACCTTCGATATGCAGAGCCCTTGGGTTTTCATACCTCTCGTCACGTTGAGCCCTCGGGCTCTCGTGGCTAGGAAATCTCGGTTTCCCGTTGCGCTGACCCTTCGGGGTCTTGCAACCCGGGTTGCTCAGCGTTCGGGGCGCTACGCTTAACCTTCGGGTTCCCGTATCTGGGAGCTCACTCCTTCTTGTTGCGCGAATCCTTCCAGTTCGCACGGTCGCGCTGAGCCTGTCAGCTCTCAAGACCCTCGTTATGTCGAGTTTCACTCTCATAACAGAGTTTTCTGAATCCTCGGGCTCTCGTGACCGCGGTTATGCTGAGTTGGTTGACTCGCATAACAGAGAATCTTCGGATTCTCGTTGCGTGAACCATGTTTAGGGTTCACACGACACATTGCCTGAAGGATGCCTTTTCCCTCTAGGTAATGATGACGGTGTTCCTTCGGGTTCCCATCATCCATGGTCGCGTGACGAGATACGCTGCCCAAGGGTTTCCTTCTCCCTACAGGTAACAATGACATAGTTTCTTTGGTTGTTTCTCTTGCTTCTCGTTGCGTGAACCCACACAATTCCTGAGGATTTCCTTCAGGAATCGATGACAGAGTTCCTGATGCTTTTCATCACGACGAGCCCTTAGGGTCGTGTGAAATAGATTCACGATCCCTTAGGGTTGCGAGAAATGGATTCACGATCCCATAGGGTCGCGCATAATGGATTCACGATCCCCTAGGTTCACTCGAAATGGATTCAAATCTCTTGGGGTTGCACGATATGAATTCAGAACCCTTAGGATCTCGTTGCGCCGGACCTCTCGGTTCCTGTGATTCAGAGTTTCCCTGGAAGCTCTATGATCAACCCACCTCCCTACGGAATTTGTCTTCCAGCGTAGCGTGACTTGTTACGTCACTCTACGCTATCAGCTGATTTCTATGTGACAGCTAGGCTGGTCTTGCCAGAACTGATCTCTTCATTTTCGAACGAACCACTGTCATCTTCCCTCAACCCTTCTACTTCTAGTGGTTGGGTTAGCAGGTGGCTCATGATCATCTCTCGTCATCGAGAAACCCTCAACTGCCGGGACGGAAGCTAGCAGGAAAATTTTTTACATTCTAGTTCATTTCCCCTGGCAGGTCTAGCCTGCATTAGATGGTAGATTTTCTTGCTAGCGAGAAAGCGTTCGATGGCAACCCCATACGGGAAAGTGGTCGATGGCAATCTAATGTATGGTCTTGTTGAAGCAAATCCCTACATACGAGACTTCACCCTTTTCGGGAGACTCTCGTTCCTGAGAAGCGTTACATAACTTCAACTGGTGTTATTAAGACTTCATAAAGGTCGTAAGAACTCATCCCTGGAGCATGCGCTTTCTCCAAGACAAAGCCTTGAGGTTATTGTCATAAACTTGGGTTCTACCGTTTGATTGAGTCAGCCACATCCCGTCATTGTACCTTGGGTATAATGACTTATCGTTTTACAATATAGGCTTCTGAGACTTCAATTTACTCTTACAGTGTTATTGTCTCAAGCATTTAGTCCTAGAGGAGCAGTGTTAACTTATGTTTCCGAACAATAGTAACAGCGTGGGCATCTTTTCATTACGTTTACGAACATTACAATCTCCGCCCACAGGGAACCAGACAACCTTGTCTGTGTATGAACATTGGACAGCCTCTCCCACAAAGAGGAGAGGCAAACCAAAGAAGGAATGATTGTTGCCATAACTGTATATTTTGTTTGAGGGCATATGCTCTCTAATTCAAAAAAATATTACTGCTAGTTGACGATCAAAAATTCCTTGGGCAATAATGCTGCGATACGTCGTACATACATTATTCCTGCAACCAGATTTGCTGCAAACATTTTCCCGGAGGAAGAGATTACGCATGAGCTAACACAGATGGACAAGTACATATGCGTGCAAGCGATCTTTCTGCTAATAAGGGCTATAATACATCTTACAATTAGAACTCTGTTCTAATAAGTTGTATAGCTATATCCCTTACTGAAACCAGGTTATTCAGTACATTTCTCGTCTACTTTCCTATAATCAGACATACACCATTTACCTTCTGCCTTCTTATAGGCACTTCCTTCCTTTCTTTCCGATCGGAAGTCTTAGTCTCTTACAAAGACTTTAACCGGAAACTTCTCATAAGTGAATCTGTTTCCTAGTGGGGAACATTCAGTTCTTATGCCAGTTCACCAATCGGAGACGGAGAAATGCGAACGTTTTTCGTCCTAAGAAGGAGGAATCTCGGTTACGAACGTTCTCAACGTTCTCCAACTGAGTTCTCGATACGACTTTAAGTCAGGCTACGACTGTATGCTTGTCTTGCTCATATTTCTATGTTACTACTCCGTAGATAGACTTATGCATATTACCCGTCCATCAATAAATTGAAGGTACGTCTCAATCTCTTCCTTTGGGAATGGTTGGATGTGTTCAGCAGTTAACGACCGGTCTCTTGCTCGGAAGGCAATCTCTATGGAGAATCCCTTTTATAACATAAGCTGTGCTGGATAGCTGGTTTACCATTTTGTATCATTCTTACTCGGCCAACCCCCACTAGATTGGTGGCAGTTGGAGGGAGGACAGGATCTCCCCCTTCATTGCAGAAACGTGCAAACAGTTGCACGTCTTGACATCATCTTGAGATGTTTTTCTTGTTATGCAATCTCACCCCTCTGGACGAACAGCAGATGGTGGGTGGCGGACGAGAACCTCCGCAAAGAAGCCAATCTTCTTGTCTCCCCTCTGTAACTGATGCTCTCTTCGGATGCATCAAAAGAAGGGTGAGGTATATGCCGCACCATTCCATCTTCGTCCATTGGTCCGAATCAGAAAGGTACCAGCATATATCTCTCTTATATGAACCATCTAGCAGTAGAAATACTCAGATGTACAAAGGACAGCTAGGTGACCCCATCCGCTTGCGTCATTCCTGGTAACATGAATGTGCTTGCAGATAATCTGAGCAGGACCACTCAGATAGTGGGCTCATAGTGTCTTTGAATAATCTCATAGGCAACAAAGTCTTAAATTTGTGAGGTTCCCCGACTGTGGTCCTGCTCACAATGGACCTGAATTTCAGGCTCCCGCTTGATCGTTCCCGAATCCTAGAACACCAGGCTCCCGAGCAAGATGTATTCCAAGAACAGTGGGACAGCTTAGAGGTGTATGCTTTTTTCCCCTGTTCGGTCTGGTGAGGAAGTCCTCAGCCAAGTCAGGATAAGCAAGAACTTATCAATGACTCCAATAGCTTCGCTATGGCATCATGCAGAAATGTTCCAGGACCTTCTGCAGCTTCCGAGGGAACTTCCTCCATGCACGATCTTCTAAACAGCCACATGCCAACACTTTCCAAAGCTGTAGCTTCGCTTCGACTTCACGCCCGGAAACGGTCCCACACCTCCTCTCTCTGAGAGGCCTTTCGCATTGAGTTGCGGAAAAGATGTCTAGACACCTCAAATGCTTTTCAGAGTCAGTCTTCCAGGGGAAGTGTTCAGTCCTTTGTGACTGATGTCATGGAAAGGGGATCTCTCCCCTCGATGCCTTTACTCATACAAAGTTTGAGATAACTTGTCCCTGTTAGATCTCAACCTCCTCCTAGGAATGCGGTTTGGGTCCTTCAGTCCCTGAAGGCCCCTCTCTATGAATCTTCATGCCAGGCAACAGATCGCTTCCATACATTGAAGACGGCTTTTCTACTCACTTTATTTGTTGTATGATCCATCTTCTAACATCTCCAACTCTAGGAGATGGGGAGAAGTAATTCTCAGCGGCATCCATGAGTTGATTGCCAAGACTCAAAATCTGAATGTGCTGTACCCTAGGTGTGGCCCATTCCGGATAGGGTCTCATCGTTCGGTAACTGAAGACCCAATTCAACTGGGGTTTTGCCCAGTGAGGAGTCTGTGACGTTAGCTTAATAGAATGACAGCAGCTCTCCCCCAATTGTCAGCACTATTGACTAGCACGGGGAAGGTCAAGAGGTCTCAAGAATTTCCTTTCCCTCCTGGATCTGAAGGTTATTGAGTTTGCTCTCAATCCAGACCTTCCTCCATCCTAGGACCCAGAGCTTATGATGTCAGTCTCGTAGTTACGTCCCTGGCGTTCAAGAAACTATTCTGTGGCTCATGTACTGTAAGCAGGCATGTGGAAGCGTCAATCGACCTTCATTGCCCACTACCTGCAAAGACGTAACGCCCAGGAACATGGAGACCTTTTCTGTTGGTCCTGCGGTGGTCACACAACAAATGGTCTAAACACCTCAAGTCCCTTGATGGACAAGTAGTAAAGAGTTGAGGGCTAAGGTTACCTGGGTTAATCTGGGGTGAATGAGTAAGAGTGACTGGCTGCTCTCTTCCTTTCACGTTCTCCCCTCTAGGGGAAACAGCTCCGCAAGCCTCAGCATAGCTGATCTCACCTCGTTGCAGGTAAGACTCATTTCCCTTGTGCCCCCTAAGTCTAGAATAATACTTTGTTATGTCCCCAATACCTTATTGTGGGAGGGTATTGGTAAGTCTTAAGAACTCTAGGTTTTGTACTCGAGTTTCTGTTAAAGACAAGCCACACGGTTAGTTTCACTCACACACAAGCTTCTGCAGGCCACTATCAGTGCATTACCTCATATAGGCACTTGCTTTTAGCAAGGGTAGGGTTCCTTCTACTATCAACCACAGATTGAAATGGAGAGAACCCCGGGTCATGACCAGGGCCAATTGGTGAGGACTTCCTCCCTCCTAAAAGTTAAGTCACCCCTGTAAATAGCGGAGGTTTTGTATTTGAGCCGAAACAAATAATAAATCTGGAAGTAATTTGTATTTTTCGTAGCATACAAACCTGAAGCTATTTATACAAATTGGCCCGCCACTGTGTCCCCCGAGAAATCTTGCCATAAAGCAAAGTAGTTACTCAGTTGAGAGGTGAGAGAGAGCGGGGTTACCAGTCTACCCTACCCCCACCTGCTAACTAGCGGATGGGGTAGTTATCCCTCACCAAAAATTATCATGGCTCATCTTTCATAATTACTTCCAAATTTGTTATTTTTTGTGTTTCCGCAATGCTAGCAACGTCATACTTCTTTGTTCAGCTAAGTCAGCCAACGGAAGGAGGGCAAAGTCGAATGTTCCTGTTCCTGGGGAAGTTGCTGTTCCTGCTCAGTCTTCGTTTGCCAGCTCGTGATGGTCACTCAACAGATTGTGATCATCACTCACCAGATCGTGATCATCACTTGCCAGCTAGTGATCGTCCCTCACCAGTTCGCCATCGTCCCTCGCCAGATCGTGATCGTCACTTGTCAGCTTTTGATCACCATTCACCAGCTCGTGATTGTCACTCGCCAGTTCATGCTCGCAGTTCACCAGCTTAGGATCGTCACTCGTCAGCTCTCTTCCAGGTTGTTGGTGACCCAGCAACCACTTCCAGCACCTGACATTTCCTCAACCCATGATCGCCCGCACTTCAGAACCTACAACGAAGCAACCTTGACTATCTCGTTTCCTGTATCGGCTCGGTTCCAATCTTCTGTCTCTGCAGGCAGCTCCTCATATTCCTTGGTAGTTTTCACCGTTCATTCTCACACTACCCAGCTCGCTACTTTTCCTTCCGAGATAACCTAACCCAGCACTGTCCATCGATGGTCGGGGTAAAGCACAAGTGTCAACCTTGTGGCTTACTACCTCACTTGCATCTTGGATCTTGTTGTTTCACACAAGTACAGTGGTTTTAGTTCCCGATGATTTCATCTTCGTCTTTAAGCTTCGAAGACAACCCATACACAATTGGCAGTCTTCTTCATTGACTCTCCAGACCTTGTCAGCGTTCAAGAACGTTTGTCCCTCATGAACATTTTCTTCACACCATGACGACTACTAAATTTAGTATTACTTCTACTATTATTGAGCTGACGTACCATGTGCCTCAGTGACGAATTCACCTCTTATGCTCACTACCCCTTCCCTTGCATCACTTATGGTATATGGTTACCTGGCAAGCCTACATCTTCATTGATAAGACCTCCATTAGTTGCGCATGCGCTCTCACCTAAACGCTGCCTACAGGAGTCTTTTGACCACTCGTCTCTGCCGCCTTTCTCCTGTGATTCGAAACGAATCTAGTGAACATAATCCTTTAGGGCTATTTGTTTCTCTTCTCTCTACACATTCGAGAACTTGCTGGATCTCTATCATGGTTTTTGGACTGATTCCTTGGATCTTCTCTCCATGGGTTATTTCCTTCTTTCATTCCCTTTGTTATAGGGGATTGAACTTATCTCCTACTCACACTATGGCTATAGCAACTTAATGCGAGAATTCCTCTCCTCTTGCTCTCTGTCTTCGTTGGCCTATGCTCCCTTGGAACTAGTATAAGCAACTTCTGCTCTCCTTCCACTGGATCCTTCTCTGGAGAGGCTTATATAACCAACCCATAGCTTTACCTCGGTCTTGTTCATGAACCCTCTGACAATGACACAGCCTAATTTCGCCCATCGGCTGATGTTCTTCTCTAGGGATAACTCCTTTCTTGTCCTCGAGTTAGTTTTGCCCCATAGTGGTAATCCATTCCTACGAGTTCGGAGTACTCATGTCTTTTCGACAAGCACAGAGAATTGGCAGCTCATATACAAGAGCATGCCCATCTATTCATCCAGCCTACTGTTAAAGTTGGAGGATGGCTCTCTCTTTAATCTACATAATTCCAAACATCAGATTGGACTCCCGGAATCAGGTTTTACGTCCTTTTGGCTGAACGACGCTTTTCATCAAGGTATCTCCAAGCTTCTGTGGTCAAATCTTTCTTATAGAAGTCTCCAGTTTTCGTCCTCTCCTCCTGGAACAAGTTAGATTAACTCTGTTTGGTAAGGAGAAGGCATATGGTCAAACAAGCAGTTAGTCCATGGGACTTCCTGTGTGTGTTTGATCACTATGATACTCCTGGATTCCAGGACATCCATCATCAAAGAAGTATCTTCCATCAAACAGGCATACCATGTCAAGGTGTGGTGCTTCGGTTTTAACACCACCTGAGGTTTTTACGAGAGTTTTTACCCTAGTGTCAAACTAGGCCTACAGGATCGGCTTCATTCTCTGAAGACTTTGGGATGATTGGCTGATCCTAACACACTAGATGGCTTACCTTCATCACGACCAAGACAACTCCACATGTATACCCCAATCTGAGGATTGAAGTAAATCTCGAGAGATATCCCTGCCTCCTTATCAGAGAAAAGTTTTTCTTAGACATGTTCATCATTATCAACCTGCAGGAATTTTCCTCAGAATGATGGAGTCCGAGGCGGAAGATAGCGGTAGTCTTTTCCTTCTATGAGAAGCACTCTCAGCCAACAGTGGTCATGTTTCATGGGTCACCTTTTCACATTGGTTCGTCAAGCCCACATCGCACTCCTCCAAATGATCTCTTCAATGGCAATCAACTGTTTTAAAGAAAAGGGGGGGAGACTTCGTTCTGTACCACACGACCTACATGCTCTGGTCAGAGTCTTAATGGTACCATCATTTAAATCTCCTAGAGATGAGGGCAGCCTTCCTAATGGACTAGGGGTAACCCCTTCTGGGAAAACCCAGAAACGAGCATCGGCTACATTTCTCAGGCAACAGTTGATGTTGACCTTCAATTTGAGCTAGAGCTTGTTGATGGGAAACAGAGAGTGCTACCCGTAGGGTCACCTCCAGGTGTTGGAACTTTTCCTTCTCAGGGAGAGTCCTTCCACCAGCTGCTGTTCAGCAATCTTTCTGCTTGTTGGGAGAATTACCGACAACAGCAGCAGATGTTGGTCATCTTTTCCTGTCCGAGAGAAAGACTTCCTTCACTTGTTTGGTCTAACCTTTGGTGGATTCTTCCAAATTGAATTGGATTCATCCATTCCCCACTCTTGCTCTTTGGAGCAGGCCTCATCATCGGTAGTCTCGTCTCTCTAAAAGACTCGTCTCGCCCGTCAAACTCATCTCGCCAACAACACTCGTCTTGCATAGCAGACTCATCTGCAACTCCCGACAGAGATTCCAAGAGAACTCCCTCCACGACACAATCTACTCTAACAGCCACATGTGAACATCTTTCACAAAGCCATAGCTTTGCTGAAACTTCACACCTGGAGACTATCCAGCACCTCCTTACTCAGAGAGGCCTTTCCACAACAAGTTGCAAAGATGATGTCTGGATTCCTGCATAGATCTTATGCTTCAGTGTACCAGGCCAAAGGGACTGTCTTCTGTAGTTGGTGTCGTGGAAGGGGTATCTTTCCACTCAATGCCCCTATTCCAGCAATAGCGGAGTTCCTCATTTACCTTTGAGAGGAGAAGCTTCTCTCAGCTTTGGCGATGAAAGGCCACTGCTCTTCCTTGAGCCTCACCTTCAGACCAAAAGGAATTAACCTTCCCTCTGCGTCAGCATCGCCTCTCTTCATACGGAATTTCGAGCCTACCTGTCCTGACCAATGATCCAGATCAACAGCTACCATGCCAGGGAGGAACTTGAGGTGCTACCTCAAAAGAACTACAGGTACTTGCCCAGGAGTGTCAGCACTCTTCGTCAGCTCAGAGAAGGTTAAGAGAAGGATCACCAAGAACACGTTATTGGCTTGGATTTGCAAGGTCATGGACTAAGCATTGAATCCTGATCCTTCTCCTCATACAGGAGACCTAAAACTGATAAATTTAGGGGTTGGAGTACACAACTAGCATTTATGAAAACTACTCTGTGATGCAGGCCTTGACAGCAGGCATGTGAAAGGATCAAATGACCTTCACCGCCCACTTCCTGCAAGACGTGACCAACAGGAACATGGAGACATTCTCCATTAACCCTATGGTGGCTACACAATAAATGGTTTAAACACCTCAGGCTCCTTGATGGACAAGTAGAAGATGGTGGAGAGCAGAGTTTAACCATAGTTAAGTCTGGAATGAATGGCAAAGAATGACTGGCTCTTTCTTTCTTTCATCTTTCACCCTGTGGAGTAACAGTACAGTACCTACTGTACTCTGCAAAGCTGGCCTCTGCTATCTGCAGATGAAACCAATTCCCCTGTGTAACCTGGTATAGAATGATATACTTGTTACGCCCCCAAACCCCCTGGCATAGTAGGATTGGGTAACGTCTATGGTTGATTCAAGGATTTCTACGTTTCTGAGAATTCTCACCCAGACTAGTCACACTGCTAGTCTCGTACAGATTGCTCAGACTACTAACTGTGCCTTGCATGGATTTTTAGTGAGGTGTCAGGGTTTCTCCCTGTTATGTATGGAACACGGATGTGAAAACCCTGGATCAAATACTAGTTAGTTTGTTCGAGCTTCTACCCTCCTAAGGGGTGAGTCAATCCCTATAAATAGCAAGGGTTTGTATTTGTGTCGGAACAAATGACAAATTTGTAAGTAATGTATATTTTTCAATATTAATCTTACCCGATAATCATGTAGCTGTCAACTCTGTTGCCGACAGAAATCTACGGTCGGGATACGCCAGCGATCGCTATACAGGTGGAGGGGAACACCACAGCGCCATCTGTGGTCAGGTACTCCAGTACTTCTTGTCAACACCACCTCAATTTTTCCTCTGCCGTGCCTCCGGCTAGACCTACATGGATACGCTGTTGATTCTGGAGTTTTTGCTCACGATTTGGTGATGTATTTGCTCTAGAGTTTAGCCTTCGCTATTCAGGAAGCTTTATCATTAGCTTAGCAAGTTTTTGGAATTAATTTGATTTAATTTTTTATTTAATTTTGGTGACGAAGAGAGTATGAACTCTCTTTCACTTTTAATGGCCGACCCTTCCCTTAGACGGAGGTGTTGGTGTCGAAGAGAGTATAGACTCTCTTTCTTAATTTTGCTTAACAAAAGTTATAGATTTATTTTATATCTCTCCGCCTTTTATAGGCCTCTTCAATTAACTTCCTTTTATTATAAACTTATTAAAATTAATTTTTATATTTGTTTATATTCGACCTTTCCTAATAGTAGGCGGTCTTTTCTTGGAACCGAAGTTAATTAACATTGAGCCCGTCATTTCGTTTTTACCTGTTAACATATTATGCTATTTTAATGTTTTTGAAAGAATTTCTTTGATAGTCTCGTACTGTTTTCAAAGTTGAACTAACGTTTTGTTTTGTCTCTGCAGTTGTTGACGTTCAGAACGTTCAACTTGCGCTCTATCGTTACGATAGAGAGAGAGTATTCACGGTGTCACGTTGCAGTAAGAGTAGAACGATTCTATCGTTTTGTTCATTCTTTCTTAGCTTAAATGGTTTTAATTCTAATAAAGGAACTGTTTATTTGGGAAATCTTTCAGTTTTTTTCCTTTAACAATAATATGTTTTAACGATATATATAATTGGGCTCATCTCTCAGGTTCTAAGTCAAGAGAGAGAGAGGGAGAGATAGAGACGGAGGGAGAGAGAGGAGGATAAACGTTTCGTTCAAGCGGGTAACGTTGTTATCGTTTTTGCTCTTCTCCCTAGTCTCTTTAGGGGAAGAAGGTAAACGTTTCTAGAGTTTTATTCTTGTTCTCAGGCTTTATGCGGTGAGAGATTTTAAACGTAGTTTATTTGATCTAGTGTTTAGTCTCTTTTCCAGCCACTGAATTATTTATCTTTCATTATGTTTTTCTGTTACATTGTAATACTGTTTTCGTAATTACTAACTTTTAATGAAGGATAGAATTGCGTGTTTCAGGTACAAACCACTTAAAGTTTCGAGTTCAGTGAAATAAGTGCAAACAGAAAATCAAAAGTGATAAAGTGATAAGCGCAAAGTGTTACAGTGTTGCGTTCGAGGGTTCGTCTGTTCGTGCCAGTTGTTCGCCTAGTCTGGGACCTCTTACAAGCTCCCAAGCAGGGGAGAAGTAACGTCGAAGGACTTATGGGTTCATCAGGCCTTGATCGACGAACAGACGTTTCCCTCCTTGGTTTCGGGTGTAACCAACTCACGTAGCCGACGTGATCACCCCACCCACACAAAGACGAGAGAGCCCTTTTATTCCTCGTCTGCGGAAGAGGTTTCTCGCAGAAACCATGGACCAAATCTTGCAGCTTTTAAGTGCAAGTCGGTCCCTTCCGCGCAAGTCCAACTCCTAGGTGTAGCCATTAGCACTGGGTCAGTTCGGACTTGCTGCAGTACGACAACTGCACACCTCCCAGAGAGGCAAGGTGGTACCGCAACAGGCAGTAACTCCGTCTGTTGCCGCACCAGCTGTTTTAGACCCTCAGTCTCAACGGACAGTAGCTCCGTTTGTTGTTGTCTTTCTTAAACTCTAGTGGTCTATGCTGCAGACAATGCAGTCTCAGCTTGCGGTGTTGATGCAGGAGTTTCAGGCAGAGAAGGTTAGCACACCTCCTCCTGCGAGCGCTCCTCCACCTCTGCGCAGTCCACCCTGCCAGACGTATGATGTTGAGGCTCCTCCTGCCTCCATGCGTGACCTGCTGCATTGGGAGTTGCCAGGTACCAGCGCTATGCAGCAACCTCCACTTTCCTTGAGGCAGGAGCCTCATGCTATGCGGCAACCGCCTCAACTCTTGAGGCAAGAACCTCAACTCTTGAGGCAAGAGCCTCAACTCTTGAGGCAAGAACCTCAACTCTTGAGGCAAGAGCCTCAACTCTTGAGGCAAGAACCTCAACTCTTGAGGCAAGAGCCTCAACTCTTGAGGCAAGAACCTCAACTCTTGAGGCAAGAACCTCAACTCTTGAGGCAAGAACCTCAATTCTTGAGGCAAGAGCCTCAACTCTTGAGGCAAGAACCTCAACTCTTGAGGCAAGAGCCTCAACTCTTGAGGCAAGAACCTCAACTCTTGAGGCAAGAACCGCAACTCTTGAGGCAAGAGCCTCAACTCTTGAGGCAAGAGCCTCTCTCTGCGCAGCCACCTCCTCAACCCTTGAGGCCGACGCAACTCTTGAGGCAGGAACCTCATGCTATGAGGCAGCCGCCTCAACGCATGCAGCAACCGCATTCTTCACAGCATGAGCCTCTCTCTGCGCAGCTACCTCCTCAACCCTTGAGGCAGACGCAACTCTTGAGGCAGGAACCTCACAGGAGCCTCATGCTATGCGGCATCCTCCTCAAACCATGAGGCAGGAGCCTCATGCTATGCGGCATCCTCCTCAACCCATGAGGCAGGAGCCTCATGCTATGCGGCAACCTCCTCTACCCATGAGGCAGCCTCATGCTATGCGGCATCCTCCTCAACCCATGAGGCAGGAGCCTCATGCTATGCGGCATCCTCCTCAACCCATGAGGCAGGAGTCTCATGCTATGAGGAGCCTCATGCTATGCGGCATCCTCCTCAAACCATGAGGCAGGAGCTTCATGCTATGCGGCAACCGCCTCAACCCATGAGGCAGGAGCCTCATACTATGCGGCATCCTCCTCAACGCATGCGGCATGAGCCTCTTCCCTTGCAGCATGAGCCTCTTCCCATGCAGCATGAGCCTCATACCATGCAGCATGAGCCTCATCCCATGCAGCATGAGCCTCATCCCATGCAGCATGAGCCTCATCCCATGCAGCATAAGCCGCACGCCATGCAACATGCTCTGCTTACCTTACAGCATGCTCTACATACAGCATGCTCTGCATCCAGCATGCTCTGCATACCTTACCGCATGCTCCTCAGTCACACATCTTTGGTTGTTACCAACTCACTAGACTGTCAAGCAGTTTCATAACGTTGCCTTCTAGTCTGCTGCTTTTGCACCAGTGAAACCCTCACTGAGAGAACTTAGCTTTTCTCGGATATGGTTCCTGTAGATGAGAAAGTGCTATTCTCCCTCCTTCTGATATTCCCTTGAGGACTCTTGTCATTTGGAGAGGAGCCTTTAGCTGCTTAGCCTCCTATGGACTTTTATTTAAGCATAACATGCTTCCAGGGAGGGTAATGGTTCCACTTCAGTCGCTAACCCCGTCTGTTACCACACCTGCTCCCATAGACCTTGAGCTTTGTTGCAAGACATGCAGTCCTAGCTTAGTCCTTGTTAGAGGATTTTTTGTTTACGGAGTCAGTGCATCACTGGGAAGACGTTCAACAACCAGCAGAAGTGACTTGTTGTGACGCAGTGCGGCAACCTCAGCAACCCGATAAGGAGTTGTCTGTACGACCCAGACAGTCTAGACAGCTTCGGGTTGTCGCTGTACTTCCTCGCTTCCCCATGGTTGACAGTTCACAGACTGTGCAGCAGTACCATGATCTTGTGTCCGGCTCCGTCAGACGACTAGCTTTTAAGAGCTCCCACAAGTCGTCGCTGTCTGGAGATTCTCAGATGGACTATGGATCTGACTAGGAACTGGGCCTCCTGGTCAATTTTGAGGAGTCCCAGCTCGTCCCATCCCAGACCATTGTCTACCTGGGTATGGATCTTCAGAGTCGAGCTTTTCGGGCTTTTCCGTCGGCCCCAAGGATCTACTAAGCCCTAGATTGCATCCAGAGCATGCTGAGAAGGAACCGATACTCAGTCAGGTAGTGGATGAGTCTAACAGGGACACTTTCATCGCTGGCCCTGTTCATCGAGTTAGGGAGACGCCACCTCCGCCCCCTTCAGTATCATCTAGCGGCTCACTGGATAAAGGACATGACGCTAGAGACGATCTCAGTTCCTGTTTCCGAAGAGAGGAGGTCTACTCTCACGTGGTGAAAGAACAGCTTTCTTCTCAAGGAAGTCTACCTTTGGCTGTTCAGAAACCCGACCGCCGTCTCTTCTCTGACGCATCAGACACGGGCTGGGGTGCGACTTTGGACGGACAGGAATGCTCGGGAACATGGAATCAGGAGCTAAGGACACTTCACATCTATTGCAAGGAGCTGTTGGCGGTTCATCTGGCCTTGATAAACTTCAAGTCCCTCCAGCTTAACAAGGTGGTGGAGGTGGACTCTGACAACACCACAGCCTTGGCTTACATCTCCAAGCAGGGAGGGACTCATTCGTGGAAGTTGTTCTAGATCGCAAGGGACCTCCTCATCTGGTTAAAAGATCGAAAGCTCACGCTGGTAACGAGGTTCATTCAGGGCGATATGAATGTCATGGCAGATCGCCTTAGCCGGAAGGGTCAGGTCATCCCCACAGAGTGGACCCTTCACAAGAATGTTTGCAGCAGACTTTGGGCCCTGTGGGGTCAGCCAACCATAGATCTGTTCGCTACCTCGATAACCTAGAGACTCCCGTTGTATTGTTCTCCGATTCCAGACCCAGCAGCAGTTCACATGGATGCTTTTCTGCTGGATTGGTCCCATCTCGACCTGTATGCATTCCCGCCGTTCAAGATTGTCAACAGGGTACTTCAGAAGTTCGCCTCTCGCAAAGGGACACGGCTGACGTTGGTTGGCTCCGCTCTGGCCCGCGAGAGAATGGTTCATAGAGGTACTGCAATGGCTGGTCGACATTCCCAGGACTCTTCCTCTAGGAGTGGACCTTCTACGTCAACCTCACGTAAAGAAGGTACATCCAAACCTCCACGCTCTTCGTCTGACTGCCTTCAGACTTTCAAAAGACTCTCAAGAGCTAGGGGCTTTTCGAAGGAGGCAGCCAGAGCGATTGCCAGAGCAAGGAGGACATCCACTCTCAGAGTCTATCAGTCTAAAGGGGAAGTCTTCCGAAGCTGGTACAAGGCCAATGCAGTTTCCTCATCCAGTACCACTGTAACCCAGATTGCTGACTTCCTTTTACATCTAAGGAACGTAAGATCCCTTTCAGCTCCTACGATTAAGGGTTACAGAAGTATGTTGGCAGCGGTTTTCCGCCACAGAGGCTTGGATCTTTCCACCAACAAAGATCTACAGGACCTCCTTAGGTCTTTTGAGACCTCAAAGGAACGTCGGTTGTCCACTCCAGGCTGGAATCTAGACGTGGTCCTAAGGTTCCTTATGTCATCAAGATTTGAACCTCTCCAATCAGCCTCTTTTAAGGACCTCACATTAAAAACTTTTCCACGTGTGCTTGACAACAGCTAAAAGAGTAAGTGAGATCCACGCCTTCAGCAGGAACATAGTTTTCACATCTGAAACGGCTACATGTTCCTTGCAGCTCGGTTTTTTGCTAAAACGAGCTTCCTTCACGTCCTTGGCCTAAGTCGTTCGAGATCCCAAGCCTATCCAACTTGGTGGGGGACAAACTGGAGAGAGTACTTTGCCCAGTTAGAGCTCTTAGGTACTATCTAAAAAGGTCATAACCTTTACGAGGACAATCAGAAGCCTTATGGTGTGCTATCGAGAAGCCTTCTCTTCCAAGGTCTAAGAACTCAGTTTCTTACCTATTCAGGCTCCTGATTAGGGAAGCACATTCTCATCTGAAGGAAGAAGACCTTGCTTTGCTGAAGGTAAGGACACATGAAGTGAGAGCTGTGGCTACTTCAGTGGCCCTCAAACAGAACCGTTCTCTGCAGAGTGTTATGGATGCAACCTATTGGAGAAGCAAGTCAGTGTTCGCATCATTCTATCTCAAAGATGTCCAGTCTCTTTACGAGAACTGCTACACCCTGGGACCATTCGTAGCAACGAATGCAGTAGTAGGCGGGGGCTCAGCCACTACATTCCCATAATCCCATAACCTTTTTAACCTTTCTCTTGAATACTTTTTATGGGTTGTACGGTCGGCTAAGAAGCCTTCCACATCCTTGTTGATTTGGCGGGTGGTCAATTCTTTCTTGAGAAGCGCCGAGGTTAAAGGTTGTGATGAGGTCCTTTAGTATGGGTTGCAGCCCTTTATACTTCAGCACCTAAGAGTCGTTCAGCATCCTAAGAGGACCGCTACGCTCAGTAAGGAAGACGTACTTAATAAAGGCAGAGTAATGGTTCAAGTCGTCTTCCTTACCAGGTACTTATTTATTTTATGTTATTTTTGAATAACTAATAAAATAAAATACGGGATACTTAGCTTCTTTGTTAACATGTATGCTGGTCTCCACCCACCACCCTGGGTGTGAATCAGCTACATGATTATCGGGTAAGATTAATATTGAAAAATGTTATTTTCATTAGTAAAATAAATTTTTGAATATACTTACCCGATAATCATGATTTAATTGACCCACCCTTCCTCCCCATAGAGAACCAGTGGACCGAGGAAAAAATTGAGGTGGTGTTGACAAGAAGTACTGGAGTACCTGACCACAGATGGCGCTGTGGTCTTCACCCCCACCTGTATAGCGATCGCTGGCGTATCCCGACCGTAGATTTCTGTCGGCAACAGAGTTGACAGCTACATGATTATCGGGTAAGTATATTCAAAAATTTATTTTACTAATGAAAATAACATTTTTCCTAATGATACAAAGTTGTAGCCTTTTATACAAATTGGCCTGCCATCACCTGTCCCCCCGATAAGTCCTTTCTGTAATAAAAATGTGTGAACTTCCTACCACCCTGTGCTAGCTAGCAGTAGGGTAGCTATACCTTGCTAAGTGTCTTATGGATGGATATTCTTCCACCTTTGCCCGAAAGTATGATATCCATAGATAGCTACAGGTTTCTATCATTAGGAAAAATACAAATTGCATTCAAGTTTGTCCTGTGACAGAACTTCTGACATCTAATTCGTTTAACTCTTTTTCCAGCCCAACATACCAATGAAAAAGGATCCTATGATCATCTTCAACACTTATGGGTCACAAGATTGTCCCTTCAATAGCGCCAAGGTTTCCTCTAGGTATTCTCTTTGAGTTTCATCTTCTCGGTAACGTTTCAATTCAGTTTGCTCCCCTCAAAGACAGGATTTCTTGCAATGGTTCTCCATGTTCGCCATTTCCCATTGGATTAACTATGGGTTGCTGTTATGAATAATACAATCAGGAGCTTATGATGGGGAACCAAAGCAATTGGGATCTTTGTGACCGAGAACCAAGCAGTCGGACACTATATGACTAATAGTTATTCGCATTCTTTAAATGATCGTTACTTTTGAGTCACACCTATCACTTCTTCTCAGGCCAGAAAAATTCCAACATGGAGGAATCTTTCAATGCTCAAATTCTTCTGATGAGCTGAAACTTTTCCAGGACATGAATATTCCTACTCTCAGGGACTGGTGAAGGACATAAGATCTTCCCACACCCCAAGATTTTATCAGATGACAAAATCTTCCAACTCATTTTCATAATAGGGATTGGAACAGGTGACTTTTCAGGGCTAATCTCAACACTCATACAAGCACCAAGGAGTGACATTGTGCTCGTATTGTTGTCACCAAGGATCTTCTCCAACCAAATACAGGCACTCGCGTGATGCTGCGATACACCGTTGTGATCTGCTTGTGGTGCCACAATCTCTTGTTCACTCTCCAAAGGCTAGGACACTTAGGCGCAGAGAGTATGAGAGCTAGATGCAGCTCAGTTATTGAAGGATGCTCTTTCATCCTTTCATCCTCAACAGAGTTTCACTCCCCTTCCATTCGCGGACTGGCCAGCTACTTTATTCGGGGATTCTCTGAAAAATATTGAGAGTCATCAACTCTACGACACCTAACTTTAGTCCAGTACATACAATGTCACTGGTATTTGGAACTTAATCTACAATTACCACAGTCTTTTATCAAACAGCATATTGTTTTTAGCAGGAATACCCAATGATTTAGCCTGGTAACTTTATGAAAATCCTCATCATGAGAACTAAGCTACTTCGGGGAATCTGCTGTCCACAGACGTATCTGGAAGTAATGAAATGCTCACTTGAGCATCCTATCCGTCTCAGGAATATGATCCACGGTACAAATGCACTTACTTTTAAATCTACCAGGAATTCATGCAAATGTAACTACTTTGCAAGCTTTCCAAAGACATTCAATAAGCAGGTGCAATCTCGAGAAATCAACAACATGGAAGAGCTTTTTGTTAGATTCTTCTAGGTGGA
Source organism: Palaemon carinicauda (assembly GCF_036898095.1). Classification (NCBI taxonomy): domain Eukaryota; kingdom Metazoa; phylum Arthropoda; class Malacostraca; order Decapoda; family Palaemonidae; genus Palaemon; species Palaemon carinicauda. The sequence continues at coordinate 54,964,255 of NC_090763.1, forward strand.
AGAACTGTTTGAGCAAACACACTTGGTCGACAGGGAGTCCGTGTAAGGGTCAATTGTGAACCTTACATCATGACATGGTAGAATGGTTTCTTGCTTAGGGTTTTCACCATTCAGTTTGACAATAAACCTTCCAGTATCTTGCTCCCCATTCACAGTCCATCAACAGCGCTCATGAATACCTTTCACTGGAAAGTCTGGATGTTTCCTCCTTTCTGCCAATTTTTCCATTTTGCTAATTACTCAACAGTTGGTTAACGACTTTGAGGCTCGGCATGACCCTTATAACTCCCAAGCAGCCTCACACCATGTCATACCTAGCTCAGCTGTTTTCTATCTTTCTTTATTGGAAAAGCTCTTCAACCTTCTGGGTTAAGAATAACTCTCAACCCTCAATCCAAGTTTTCAACTAGGTCTTAAATCCGAATTACTCGTGACACTCTGCAAGGCTCAAGAGGAGTTTTTAGCAAGCTCAACTAGCTTGACACGTTTTGCATGTTTGCAGATTTCTCAAGCGATCTCGTTCAAATATGTGGGACAGGAATCAGATAGAGCTCCAACCCTTAAGTCTGTCCTCTACTAGTCTAACCCTGACAAAGCAAAGGAATGACATAACTTGCTGGTATCACAAGTCAATCTAAAGGATAGTAGACCTCCATCACCTTGGTTCAAGAGTTTGTGGCAAGGACCTAAAATCCAGTCATTCACAACTTCAAGTCATCCTTCATCTCTTCTCTACATGAAGTGACAAGCAGGAACCAGGATTAGGCCTACTTGTCTTTCTATCCATGGAGGACACTACAACTCTTCCTACAACGACGGAAGGAATGCGATGAGATCCCAGAACACTATTTCTCTATGGCTTCTTTGGAAAACCATATATACTTTCTGCAGGTGAGGAGATAAAAGGATGTCTGAGATCCAAGTGCATGATGCCAGGCAATGACAGACAACTTTCTCCGCCCATTAATACTCACAGGTTCCTGGATCCCTATATACTTTGCTCAGTAGCACTTGCCCAACAGATCATGTAGCAAGCCTAGTTCCTTAACAGGTCATGGAACATGTCACAATGTAGGTCTGGAATGAGAGCTGAGATAGACTGGCTCTTCTTTCTTCCCCGTCCTCTGG
>NC_090763.1:54970382-54975382 GCF_036898095.1 Palaemon carinicauda
GTCCTGAGGGTTTGCCACCCTGACCACGTCCTCCCTTGCCTCGTGAGGGGTTTCTTGAGGAGCCCCGTTTCGATCCTCTTCTTTTCGGGTGAAAGGTAGTGGTGTGCCTCTCAAAGCCTGGGTTGAAGGCTGGTGACTGGGCTATCACCTAATGAGGCACCACTTGGAAGGTGGTCTGTGGTTGAGCGACCACTTGGGGCATCGTAGTCATGGTGACCGTGGGATGTTGCTGTACAGGCCGAGAAGGTAGTCTTGGCTTCTTCATCTTCCTCTTAGGATGGGGACCAGCATCAGGGGAAGATTTTCTTTTAGAAGAAATGCCCCACTTTTAGAGAAGGTTTCTATTCTCCGTGGCAGCTTTCTCGACTACTTCTTGGACCACTTCCTTTGGGAAGAGATCCTTGCCCCAGATACAGGAAGTAATCAGCTTCCTGGGTTCGTGTTTGACCGTTGCATTGGCAAACACAAACTCCCTACAGGCCCTCCTGGCCTTCACGAAAGCGTACAAGTCCTTGACTAGGGTGGCCACGTGCATCTTGGCCAGGACTGTGTACATATCTGGGGTGCTGGCATTACCTGCACACATCTCCATGCAGTTCTGGAGGGAAAGAGAGGGGGCTAGCCTCTCCTTTGTCTCCTGTTCTCATTGCAAGAAAAAGTCCGATAGCTTCGGTAGGTTCTCGCTGAACTGCTGTCCTGCAATGTCTGCATTAAGTTTTGAGACTGAGAAGGTTAGGTGGACCTCCTTCCATTCCTTCTCAAATGTGGGCAAAGCCAGAGTGGCCTACACTCCTCTAGCATAGGACATGGTTTGCCTGCATCAATGGCCTTTAGCACACTTTGAAGAGCCTTCGACGAGAAGGGGAAGGCTCTTGAAGAAGGAGCAAGAAAAGTAGGGTGTTTCTTGCTCAGTGCAGAAACTCTCGAGTTAGTATACCCTGCCTTCTTCTTGCTACTCGTCAAGAGAGCCTGTGCCTTGTCGTGGTCGAAAACCATGACCTCCTTTGGTTCTGTCTCTTCTTTAGACGCTGGCTCACTCTTCAGCCGGACGAAACACTCTGGGTAAGCCGCAAAGTTTGGCCAAAATTCGATGTCGTCCAGGTGGACGGCTCCCATCTTCTCTGAAATGTAGTGTTTGCCGTTGGTAATCGGCATGAACTCTGCATACCTCCAGGGATTGGTCTCGGAGCAGGGTCGCAGGTCCTTCACTCTGGGTCGCTTGTAAGACCCTCGGGAGGTGATGATCCGAGTTGCTTCACGGAACTCCTTCGTCATCTCCTACTTCATATCTACGTTTTCTTTACGTAGAGCGTCCATTAGCATAGTAAAGTGGGCCATAACTGTTTGACCCAGCGAGTCTAATGGAGGGGTAGGAGCCGAAGACGTAGACGGTGTCGGCTGGAATGCCGGCACATGCAGAGGGGGGTCCTCCACTTCTGTCGAGTCGAGATCCTCGTCTCCTACGGGTGGTAGGACCACCTCTTCCTCAGGATCCTCTTGAAGGATATCCTTTTCTGTGTCTGTGGACACTTCAGACATCCTCTCTTCCTGATGGATGTCCATGCCTTGCAAAGCTTCACTGACATCGGCCTCAACTGCGATCTGGACGCAAGGAGGCCCGGGTTGTGCCTGGGGTACGACGGCATCAGCTGCTGTCTTCCGGAACAGCATGCTTCTCATCATGTCGTTAGGAAGGTACAGTCCGGGAGAGTTCTTCTGGAACCCTCGTACCCATTTGCAAAGCTTTTCCCTCGCAGCGTCCCTCGACTCCATCGACTTGGGATCGTCGAAACCCTCAGTAACCAAGGCCGAGCAGACGTTGCAGCCCTTGGGGTCCCCCTCAAGGTTTTGGCTGCTACTGAGCAGGCAGCATGAGACCTGCACATAGTGTGACCACAAAAGTTCCTACTTTTGTGGTTACAGTACATCACCTCGCATTTCACCTTTGGCTCCTCCTGTAAAGAAAGGAAAATGAAATGAGTATGTGGTAATTTATCACACTTGATAAATTTATATATATATATATATATATATATATATATATATATATATATATATGTGTGTGTGTGTGTGTGTGTGTATATATATATATATATATATATATATATATATATATATATATATATTATTATATGTGTGTATAGATATATATATATATATATATATATATATATATATATATATATACATATATATATATATATATATATATATATATATATATGTATACATATATATATATATATATATATATATATATATATATATATATATATATGTATACATGCATAAAATGGTATTACCATTACCATTATAGCTTAGGATAGTAAGCTAGAAAGAAAATAGGAAAGACACATACTTGTGCCTCCTGTCCAGCCAATTGCTGTGACCTCCCTCAATTTTAATATTTACAATTTCCTTATTTAAGGAAAACTAGAGTGGAAGGGCTCTAATCTCTAGAGTTAAAATTAGTGTATACTAACACTAACCCTTCCATAAAGGAATATAATATTGTAGGGTAAAAATATAAGTTCTGATGACCTATGGTTCATCAGGGTACTGAAGGAATACTTCACTTCAATATTATAATTGGTCTCAACTATGAGAGGACACACAGAATATGTTGGAAAATATAAACTACTGTATAATATATGCTATAGTTTTCTGCCTTCAATATGTACTATACTGCAGAAATACTGGCTACTGTATAAGCTTATACTGTAGTTCTGCCGGCATGCTGCCGGCTAGGCTAGTACCTGGTGGCACTAGCCGACAGAGAGAGAGAAAGCATGGAGAGAAGGGCTACCTTATTATTATAGTTTAGTACAACAAATAAGGGTGTAGGAACTACTGTCCCTACTGCCTTCCTCCTGAATAAGGGTTCAAATGGAAGGGGGGAATGAATCATTCTAGCTTCCACCCAGCCACAGGATCTGTTGCCGGCTACTCTGCTGGTTTCAGGGATGTGGATGGCAGTCCAAGAGAGGACTGAAGAACACTCAAAGTCATCAGGGTCTCCCACCGGCAGCCGTCATGGCTGGCACAACCTTTACCGGAGCCTTGCGTCCGTAAGGGAAAGGTCGGAGCGGCAATCAAGCCGCCTATGTAGAAGCCCGGCCGGCACCACAACCTGCCCAGCAAGCGGGGATATTGTAGGACACTGGCCAAAGATATTGCGATAGCTAGGCTATCGCTAAAGGACAGAGAGGGGCAGGGAAAGGGTCTTGTGTGTTAAGTCGGGAGAAAGCGGCACGATTTCCGGCCACTTCCAGTCACAACTAAGAAACATTGTTTCAATATTGGCGCCGTCTTGGGCGGCAGAAGAATATCGATTCTTCAGCCCAGGACCTTGCCGACACAAGACTTGTCTTCTAGACCGCAAGGGAGAAGTTGGCGGCAGTGTGCTACCACTTCGGATGCGGGCTAGGGAAGCTAGGCTTCCTATCTCTGCAACTGTAAGCCGGCAGGGGAGTGACTTCTCCCCCGGCAGCCCAGTTGCCGGCTTAAAGACTGAATATTCTGAGTTACTGTCGTGGATCTAAGCCGGGATACTCACCGGCAAAGAGGGAAGACAGAAACACTAGCCTAGTCAAGCCGGAGTACACTACTCAATGGCAAGACCAAGATAGGGTTGTCGCCTAATGGCGACACTCAGAGGGAAGGAAGGGTTTACCCTTAAATCTCTAAAAGAGATGAGTATCAAATTATATAAATAATTCTAGGAGATATACTATCTCCTGTGAATTGATAAAACAATACAGGAGGGTAAACGGGGATAATGTACGAAAGTATACTAAAGTGCATAGGCTAGGCTAGCCTAGTGCAGGACGAGATCTCGTCTACGCTATATCACTGAGACTCTAACGTATACGATCAGTACATTTAAGGAAGAGGAAATATACGTGCATGATCTTATCTTCACTAGTATAATTTTGCCTAAATAGCTATAATTCATTAAAGCTAAATACCGGGAATGTCGTTCTACTGACTAAATAAGGCATATATGGTGAACGACAGCGTCCAAAATGGCACCTCCGGTTACTGGCTAAACTCCGATAAACACATCTAAATTATGCTAATTTAACTGTGAGAAGGGAACTAAAAATTATACACTGGAAAGATTAAATACTCAACTTTCCAGAGGCAGAAGGTGCTGGAGAATGCATGATAAATCCTCGTATTGCAACAGAAAACACTGAAAGCAAGCGGGAGTGCACCATGCGCAATTCGCTACTAAACAAGGAATGGGTAGCCATATTGGACCCTGTAGTAGTACAGGAAGGGGATCCACTGGGTAACCTTGATGATGAATCCCCTTCAAATTCGCCACTCTTCCCCCTCAGAGCAAAACCTCTATTCGGGGTGAAGATTGCCATGTGTCGTATCAAGAAGAAAATGTCCCCTGATATTATGCGATATCCTTGAGAAATATTTAAGGATACTCGCCCCAGGAGTTAGATTTCTGGAGACCTATAGTCAATTATATGGGAGTATCACTGTAGCTAGATATCCCTTAGAAAGCTGCCTAAAGGAACCTTCCATCAGGACGACATGGCCATCTCACCCAAAAGTAGATTTTTTGCTTTGCTTCAAAATCCGTTTTGTGTTTCAACTACCAGTATCTTGACTTGGGTGGTTCTAATTTTAATGGTCATCTTACCAGTATGGCTAAGATATAAGAGGATGATAGACAGGCCTCTTTTGTTTTTGTTGGTGATTTCAACGCTTACCAGAGGGAGTGGTTAAATTCTGTATCTCCTTTTGATCCCAATGACTTAAGAGCTTTGGACTTTGCCTCTAAATCACGCTGTGAACAATTCATAAATGAAGCTACTCGCAGGTCTGGCAACTGCTTAGACCTAGTATACACTGATGCTCCTGGTGTTAAAACAAGTAAGGTTGGTTCTCCAGTTGAGACATCTGATCATGCCTTAATTTCGTTAGTAGTTAAGTTTGAGCAGCCTGTCCTTGCTGTGTCATACTCTTGTAAGATATATATA